>NC_053026.1:260497679-260622704 GCF_003073215.2 Triticum urartu | reverse complement strand
GCTAACCATGAGTCACAGATGAACCAGGTCACGGTTCCAAACGATGGTTCTGGCAAGGAAATGCCTGCCCCAATAGGAGAGACCCATCTGGGGGTTGCGTGGAAGGGACCACGAGCAAGGCCCCTCCTCGTGTCGCACGGAGCAAGGCCACGCCCGGAGGTAGGCCCTCTGCCGGAGTGGCGACGGCGACCTTTCCCCCGGCAGAGGACCCGTGGTCACCGAGGTCGCCGCTGGCGTCCCCTTTGCCCTCGTTGGGCCGTCCTGGTTTCCGGTCATCCCAGCGGTGGTAGGGGGTGGCATAAGGCGGGGCCCTCATCAGGCGATACGAAGTAAGGCTCACGCCTATAAAGATCGCCACCCGTGACACTCTCATGTTATAATGAGTGGGGCTATACATGCCCCAGAGCCTCAGGAGAGCCGCCCTTGGGCCTCGGGGGCTCCCTCCCACGCCCAGTGGCAGCACTTAGCTCCGCGCTGGTGAGAAGACGTCGAAGACTAGACTAGGTACCAGACGCGGCCATTTGCTTTGGATATCTTTTCTATAACCCTGCCTTCTGGATTTGGATTTAAGTTGAAGTTGAATTTTATTTGATGCGCGGGGGGATGCCTTTTCTCGTTTGAGCTATTTCTCACTGTCTAGTTCTTGCTTTATTTCGGAGTTCACGCCAGTCACCCCCCCCTCGCGGGGCCCCCGCGAGCCGGGCTAGGCATGAAGCACACAAGCCACACACGCGCCACGCCGTGGCTTGTGCTGGCTTATCATGCGGCCTCCTCGGGAGTGTCGACGAACTCCTCAGGAGCTCCTCAAAAACCCGCAATCTCTTGGGCCTGTTTTGGGCTCGTCCAAACTAAGGTAAACCGCAACAACAACCTTGCCCCAGCATGCATAAGCTCGTGAAGACGCGTACTCAATTTGACACAGAAGGATAAAAGCTACGATTGTTTACATGAGGGGCTCCCCCTCTCAAAATGCTCTTACAATCTTCCGGGGCGACGCCTAAGTTTTTACAGGGAAAACGGCAGGGGAACGAGGAATCAGCCAGATATGTCGCTCGCCGCGTCTCCCATATCATCTTCTGATGCACCACTGGCGTCGCTATCGCCATCGTTGGCGTCGCTCCACCTTCACCGGCGTCGGTGTCGCCGTCGTCAACCACGACGCCTTCGTCTGCCACAACCACTACCCCGTCATCGTCATAAGTGAATGCCTTGACCAGCGCATCCACATTTTCTTCAACCCATCACGCCAGATCACCCCGGATGGCTTCCGGTACGGGAGCAATGGCGGCGTCAAAATCGAAGTTGGGGTCGATGTTCTGGAGGTGGCTGAAGACGCGGGAGAACGCGTGCCCTAGCAAACTGCGACTCCTCTCCTCAACAAGTTGGTGAGCCCTCTCGGAACGGTTCTGCAGGCGCGTCACCACATCCCCAAAGAAGGGGAGGTGGCTGGCGTAGTCGTTTGCATGGGGATGAGGAGCATTCTCATCGCAGATATGGCCTAGGGCGGTGTTGGCCCTATTCATGAGGTCCTCGAGCATGGGGGCGCACACGCTCCAACGTCCACTGCTCAAGCACTTTGTCCCCGCTCCGCCGTGCGACGGACTCGGCGTTGGCGACCCGCTGCCGAAGAGAGAGCAGCTCGGCGCGGGATGAAACCAGTTCAGCCTGCGCCAAGGCCAGGGCTGATGCGGTGGCCTCCTCACGCCGCTCCACCTCGACCATTCGGTACTTGAGGGTAGCAGTCCTACTAGCGGCCCCAGCTTCCACGAGCTTCAGCTTCTGGTTGTGCCTGCTCTCGAGATCCACACGAGCCTCGGCCACACAGCGGTCGACCTCCTCCTGGGCCCTGACCTCGCATGCGCTGACGTCATCCTCCGCCCGAGCAACCTAGCGCTCCCTCATCTCCAGCCGTTCGAGTTCAAGGCCGTGCTCCACGGCTTCCAGTGCCAGCACCTCCTCGCGCTTCCGGAACTCTTCCTCCTCGGCGGGCGACCCCCTCAACGACGCGAGAGCAGCCCTATACGCCTCCACCTGCTGATCCAAGACAGCGCTCTAGGCTTGGAGCTCCCACGCACGTTTCTCCATGGCCTCGCGACGGCGGTCGGCTTCCCGAGCCTCCTCCAGATCTCGGGAGCAGGCCTCACGAGAGGCTGCAAGAGAAGCCCCGGCCTTCCTATTGTCCAGCTCGTGCTGGTGGCACCCGAGGTTGATGGCCACCTTCAGCTTGTGCCACTCCTCCGCCAACCGAAGATCCTCATTCTCGAGGCGCGCGTCGACACCCTCAAGTTCTTCACCGAGTTGGTTCATCGCGCCCATCACCTCCTGGAAGAGCTCATGACGAAAAACGCTCCTCCCGTGCTCGAACTCGAGCGCATGACTCATCTCCCCCTCCGCTACGGGGGCTGTGGGTGGCACCTGAGGCGGTACGTCCCCTCTCAGTAGGAGGATGGGGGTTGGCGCTGCCCCAGGCACTGGCTGGGTCTCGCGAGGGGCCCGAACTAAATGGAGCCCGCTGCTTGAAGAGGACCCTAGGATCGAAGCCAGCCAGCCGCCGGGTGTGATCAGGGGAGGAGGCCGTGGCACGCTTGCCGTGCTCCGAGCCAGGCCGTGAAGGAAGGACGGCGAAGGCGCGAGCTCAAGATGCCCTGATGACGGGCCAACTCCCGCGGCGGACCCCACGACATGGGCGGCGCACGAGACTGCGGTGCTCGAGCTTGGCGTGTGCAACGAGACGAGAGGGTGCTGCTTCTCAGCAGATTTTACGGCCTTGGCAGAAGGGGTCCTGATGGCACAATCGTCAGGAAGGAAAGCGGCACAGAGAAGATCACCAAGATAAGGTACTTACTCGTCAACAGCGATATACTTCCTCCGTTTCAACGGCCCGAAGGTGACGCTACCGCAGCTTGGGGACCCCTTTCTCTTGCGGAGTTCTGCGAAGTCCACGCACAGCCGGCCGAAGCACTGGACATGGAGGCCGACACAAGGCGCGGTTGGAGAAGTGCTCGGAGGGGCAGCCTCAAAAGCGCCAGGCTGAGGAGAGCTAGCCGACTCTACCTCACAGTGACTTGCCGAGGCCTCAGGAGCCCCGGCCATGGGAGATGCGGGCTGCACCGCCCCTTCAACCGCCACCCCAGGGCAAGAGTCACGGGACCCCGAGGTCGATGCTTCGGGAGCCCTGGGCGGCATCAGCATCTCAGCACCTTCACTATCGGCCCCCAGCGGTGCACGCCCCCCTGCACCAACACTAGGGGCGAGCTCTGCATCAGCATCGAGGAAAGGAACCACGACGATGGGGTTCTCGCGGGGCCCCATGTGGCCATCTGGGCGCAACCCCACTCGTCGAAGCAGGGTATCTTCTCCATGAAGGACATCTTGTTTTAGCAGCGATACAAAACACAACTCTTCCTCAGCAAGTTGTCTGGCAATGGGATGCCCGTCAGGACCTCAAACGCCGTTCACCGCGCCTCATGGGGGACCTTAGACTCCTGAAGTCTCATGTGGTCCTGGCTGCTGAGCAAGGCCCACATCGACTGGGAGTGGTGCTGAAGCGGAGCAATTCGGCGCCGGACGAACTCCCTCACCACCATAGACGCAGTCACGCCAAGGTCTTTGAGCCATCTCAACCTCAGCCAGACGGGGACAAGGCGTGAATCGGCGAGCCTCCGGTGGCACCAACCGGAGTTAGGAATGGTGGGATCAGATGGATAATAGAGCAGGGGGCTGAGCACTCCGGTGTCAACAAACACCCAGTGTGTCCGTAACCCGCTCATGGATGGTGGAAGCTCGAAGTCAATCCCGTCGCCGCCACGACCTGAAAGCTTAGGCACCCGGAGCTCTACCTAGGATCAATCAGGTGCAGCGAGAAGAAGTGGCGGAAAAGAGCCACGGAAGGAGCAATGCCGACCATGGCCTTGCAACGAAGGCGAAGACGGCAAGCAGGGTCACGGATTGGGGATCAAGGTGCAGCATGTGGATCTGTTAATGGGAAAGCACATTGTTGACGAAGGCGGAGAAAGGAGGGACCAAGCCGGCCAAGAGGGCGTCGATGAAGAAGGGGACCTCAGTGGCCGTCTGGTCAATGCGAGCATGGGAAGTAGGCCAAGCCACTGTCTCTCCCAACTCGTTGAAGCTGGATGCGAGCATGGGACGCACCTTGCCCATGGCCTCATCGTTGAGCACCTGCGATGGGCCTACTGTGGGCTTGGCGGCCCGGGGCGCACTAGCTGAAGACAGAGACTTCTTCCCTTTATCCGCTTGCGTCAGCGCCATGGCGATGGGGCGAGCAGAGATAAGGTCAGATTGGAAAGAGGAGCTGAGTCTGGGGGAAGTAGAGGAATCGGAGGAGAATGACGCAGGCGATGGAAGAATAACCATGTAGACCGCGGTGGCCATTTAGCTAGGCGGGTATCAAGGCAGCATGGGGAAGCGGAGACGCCCATGTCCAATCAACCGCCACGTGTTGACCGAGGCTGCAGGCAATTGGGGCCCGCAGTGCTCTGAACTTGACCCTTGGCTTCACCTTGAAGCCAAGCCCGAGCGCGCCTTGGGCCTGGGGGCTACTGTCGGTGTTTTCGGAACGAGGGTCCCTAGACATGCCTGCCTGCGGCCCACGGCGTGGCTTTGCTGGCAGGCCTGTACGACCCATCTTCATCAACAAGGAATCAAGACCCTCACGAGGGTCAAAGCCTCGCGAGGCAGACGACACAAGACCTCCTCAGGAGCAGCCTCATCAGGCCGGCTCGTGATTGGCGGAGAGTTCAAGGCTGGACAAACCTCGTGAGGTTTCCATGACGTAAGACATAACGATCGAGACCAGCCGGACGCCAAGCAGGCGCTAGCGCGCGCAGCGTCCTTGTTTCCTCTTTGGTGCTAAGGGGGCAAGCGCAGGCGCGGAGTACCGAGGCATCAAGCAAAGGTTTCCATATGGCAAGACGGAGGTCACCGTGGAGCCCAGGACAGCATGACCACCAGAACCATTGGCAAGCGAAGACCACCTTTTGTCACGATAGCTTGTACGAGCTGTCCCCTTTGAAATTGGCCGTTGTTGGATACCTTCCCGCTCAATATTTGGGGAGAGGACCAGGGCCTCTATAAATAGGACTAGCCACCACCATAGGCAAAGGGAGAGAAGGAGGCCGTTCTTCCCCTTGTATTGTTCATCCTCAGCCCAAGAGGCAATCCACCACCACCACACTGGAGTAGGGTATTACACCACAATGGTGGCCCGAACCAGTATAAATCTTGTGTCCTTTGTGTTGCGAGTTCGTCAAGTTAGTTCATGAATCTAGGCTAAGTTAGGACGCGGATCGATAGGGGGGAGATCTTCGCACGCACTCCAGTGTTCGAACCTTAAGGGTTTTGCCGGAACCCGTGATCCGACACCCGCCATTTGGGCTATTATGTGTATTGGGTTGCTAGGTGAATTCTTTGATGAGAGAGAACTAAACCGTGAAGCTAGCGCAGAAGAGTTGTAGATGCTGCAATACAATGCTCAAGCTTGTGATATTCTCTTCAATGGATAGTGCCCCGTAGAATTCAACAAAATCAACCGTCTTGAGAATGCAAAGGAAATTTGTGATACTTTGATTGATATGCATGAGGGTACCGACTCCGTCATGGAATCCAAATTGGATGTGTTTCAAAGTCAGGCTGACAAGTTCAAAATGAAGGATGGTGAAGGTGTCGCTGAAATGTACTCTAGGCTCGCTCTCATCACAAATGAGATTGCTGGCTTAGGAAGTGAAGAGATGACTGATAGATTCGTCATCAAGAAGATCCTAAGAGCCTTGGATGGAAAATATGATACTATGTGCACATTGATCCAAATGATGCCCAACTACAAAGATCTCAAGCCAATGGAAGTAACTGGAAGAATTTTTTCTCATGAGATGTCACTCAAGGATAAGGAAGAGCTTCACAACGAGTCATGTGGTGCTTACAAAGCCTCATGTGATGCTCCTACATCATCAAGTGAGAAACAAGCCTTCAATGAAGAATTGAGCCTAATGGTGAAGAACATCAACAAGTTCTACAAGAGTAGAAGCAAGGAAAGGAGTTCCAAGTCAAGGTCCTACAATGCCAAAAGATCTTCGAGTCATGAACTTAATTGCTACAATTGTGGAAGACCTGGACACTACTCCAATGAGTGCACGGCTCCCTACAAAAGAAGAGAAGATTCACCAAAAAGGATAAGTAGAAGAGAAGAATCACCACCTATAGATAGGAGGAGTAGAGATGGCCATTATGAACGAAGAACATCACGGAGAAGCAAGGATTCAGAAAGGAAGGACAAATCATCAAGGAGCTACACAAAACAAAGACATCAAGCACATGTTGGTGAATGGGTATCCTGCTCCGACTCTGTTAATCACTCCGAGAGAAGTTATCACTCCGACTCCAAATATACTCTATATGAAGGTGTTGCCGGTCTAGCACTTGTGTCAACCAACTCCTATGACATATTTGACTCACCAAATGAAGGAATTGGAAGATGCTTCATGGCTAAAGGGCCAAAGGTATCACACCCTGAGTATGTTGATTTCAATAGTGATGAAGATGATTTGATAGGTGATGATGATTTACTTGTTGACAACTCTAGTGATGAAAACTATGATGAACTTCCTATTAATCATGCTAATCAAGATAAAACAAATGACGGTGATAAGAAGGAGATTGAGCATCTAACTAAAGAACTAAACACTCTTAAGTTAACTCATGAAACTACCTTGGAAGACAATCGAGACCTTTTAAAGACTCATGAGAAGTTACGCTTTGAAAAGCTCAACCTTGGGCAAGAGCATGGGTTCTTAACGGAAATCAATGATGATATTCGCAAGAAAAGTTCTTCTTACGTTGCCAAGCGTTTACTCTTGTCTACTTAAATGCCACAAGTTAAATCTAGCAATAAGAGTAAGAAAGATTCTTCTTCTAGTAGTAACAACAATCATGTTAAATCCAATATTATTGCCTCTAGTAGTTCTCTTGATTCCACTAATAACCTATTAAAGGGAATTATAGAGAAAGGTGTCTACAAGAGTCTTGCCGGATGTAAGAAATTTGAGGAAATTATACACAAGCAAGGAAGGCACCGTAAGAATCAAGGTATTGGTTTTGAATGAAAGTTCAATGCCAATGGAGTTGTCGTCGTCCTGGGAACGGGAGTCCCCAGACTTGCCTGCCTGCGGCCCACGGCGTGGCTCCGTCAGTGGCACCGTATGGCCCATCTCCACCAGCAAACACTCAAGACCCTCGCGAGGGGCCGAGCCACGCGAGGCGGACGATGCAAGACCTCCTCGGGGGCGGCCTCACCAGGCTGGCTTGCGAGGGGCAGAGAGATCAAGGCAAGGGGCACCTCGCAAGGTTCTTGTGACACAAGCCATGACAACCAAGGCCAGGCGGACACCAGGCGGGCGCCAGCGCACACAGTGTCCTCGTTTCCTCTTTGGTGCTAAAGAGGAAAGCGCAGGCGAGGAGTCCCGAGGCATCAGGCAAAGGTTTCCATATCGGTGCAACAAGACCAAGACCAGCAGGTCGGCATGACAGAGGTCACCATGGAGCCCAAGATTGCGTCACCACCAGAGCCTTTGGCATGCGAAGACCATCTTTTGTCAGGATAGCTTGTACTAGTTGTCCCCCTTCCAATTGGCCGTTGTGGGATCCCTTCCTGCCTAATATTTGGGAAGAGGACCCGGGCCTCTATATATAGGACTAGACACCACCGTAGGCAGACATCTCATCTTGGACCGGATCCATTCTACCAAGGCCACCACACTCACCAAGCACAAGAGCACCTCTCCTCAGGAGGCTGTTCTTCCCCTGTAACCATTCATCCCCAGCCCAAGATGCAATCAACCACACCACACTGGCGTAGGGTATTACACCACATCGGTGGCCCGGACCAGTATAAATCTTGTGTCCCTTTGTTCTGCGAGCTCGACGCGCTGAGCCTTGAGATTGCGGTGAGGGCGTGAGCTAGAGGGAGGGGAGATCTTCGTGCGCACGCCAGTGTTGGAACCTCAAGGGTTTTGCCGAACCCGAAATCCGACATTTGGCGCGCCAGGTAGTGGTGCGTCGAAGCCTCTCTTCCATCAGCAGACCCGCCAAGACTGTGTAGCACCGATGTCCAGCGACCCGAGGGCCGACACTGACCACTGGGCAGCCTGGCCAGCCTGGGTGGCATTTTCCGACCAATAAGACCTCAACTCCGCGCTCCAGGCGGCACATGCACCGCCAAACGCCTCGGGGCGTGGGCGGCGTGGTCCGACACCTTCCACCCTTACCCCACAGCGCACGCGGGCCGCTGCAAGGGCCTCAAGTTACGCCACGACGACGGCTCTGCACTCCCGATGGGGACAAGCGAACATGAGGGCCGCGCTCATAGTGGCGCGGGAGCTGGTGCGATGCCGACTGATAGAGAGCGGCCGGGATGCATTGCTGGAGCATGTTGCCGAGCTGTTGGACACCGCATCCAGGGGTACGCCGCCTTTCTGCTCCTTGCTTACGCCTCAGTCTACGGCCAGATCACACGGTGGGCCCCGTCGCGCCAACGCGCCCCCAGGCGCACCAAGAGGTTTCGTCGGCATCGGCGCAACCAGCGGCACCGGACACCCAACCACATCTATGCCTCCCCCAATGGGTGCAGGCGTAAGCATCGCCACCCACGGTCCCGGCAGGATGCCGCCCTACCATCCTGGCGCGCCGAGCCAAGCGACGTGGAGCGTGGGGCACCTCAGCGAAGTTTCTGGGCCGACAGCTCTAGAGGCCTATGTGGCCCACGTGATGGACCAGGAGTACACACCGGAAGACGACCCCGGTTCGTTCCTCGAGCTGGGTTGGGAAGAGGAGACACTGGAAGCTGAGGCCTTCCAGGAGCCACCCCAGGAGCCTCGCCGACCACGCTAGTGACAACAGCTATAGGGCACCACTAATCTCTCAGGAGCAGGCTTACGCTAACCATGGGTCGCAAGTGAATCAGGTCACAGCGGTGGACGATGGCCCCAGCACGGCAGCCCCCCTTCCACTAGGGGAAGCGCATTGAGGGCTGCGGGGGAGGAGCCTGGAGGTAGGTCCTCTGTCAGGGAGGCACTGGCGAGCTTTCCCCCCGGCAGAGGGCCTATGGTCGCTGAGGGCTCCGCTAGCGTCCCCTTTGCCTCTTGCTATCGTCCTGGTTTCCGGATGCCCCAACGGTGGTCGAGGGCGGCGCAAGGCGGGCCCCTCGCCTGGCGATATGAAGTAAGGCTCACGCCTATGAAGGTATCCACTCGTGACACTCTCACGTAATAATGAGTGGGGCTATACACGCCCTGGAGTCTCCGGAGTGCCGCCGTCGGGCCTCGGGGGCTCCCGCCCACGTCCTAGTGTAAGCACCATGCTCCGCGCTGGCCGTCGACACTGTCCCCCAATGACTATGCTCATGGCCTGTGAAAGCACTTAGCTCCGCGCTGGTGAGAAGACTCGAAGACAAGAATACTAGCTAGGTGCTGGACGCGGCTGTTTGCTTTTGACCTCCTTTCTGTAGCTCAGACTCGCAGCTTTTGATCTTGAATTTGAAGTTGCATTTCCATTGGCAATCGTGGGGGGCATCCTTTTTCGTTCATGTTGATTTTGTAAGTTTCTAGATTTGTGTTTTGTTTGAGGTTCGCGTCCGCTACCTCCCACCTTCTGAGCACCTCGCGAGCGGGGGCTGGCAGAGGCGTATGCGTGCTGCGCGCACACATTGCTGTTACTGGCGCTCGCTTCTCGCGAGACTCTCTCGGGTGGACCGGCGGACCTCTCAGGAAACCAAAACCTCACGAGCTCGTGAGGGGCTCCTCTTAGAAGGAATGCATGTCCACAACCGCCAAACCAGTTTGAAGCCCGGCTAAACCAAAGTAAGTTATGGCATCAAGCCCGTAAGGGGAGTCGCGAGCACCCAAAAGCACGCTTTAAGCCTAGCCTAAGGAATGAAGTGGTAGTCTATTTACATGAGGGGCTTCATTCTCTTACATCGTGAGGCGCCGTACCCAAGCTTTTGCATGCAGGTTCAAAATAAAGGAGCGATGGCTCAGCCGGACATATCGCTCGCCTCGTCCCTCGAATCTCTTCCGGACAGGCTGCTGACGCCATCGTTGTCTCTGTCTTCACCGCATCAGCCACACCTCCACCAACAGCGCAGCCATCAACCACGTCGCGCTCATCCGCCGCGACCACCACCGCGTCGTCATCAGAAGCATAGGCCCTAACCAGAGCGTCCACATTGTTGTCCACCCAGTGCGCGAGGTTGCCCCGTATGACCGCGGGGCACTGGGGCAATGACGAGGGCAAAATGAAAGTTAGGATAGGTGTTCTGGAGATGGCTGAAGACGCGGGAGAATGCGTGCCCGAGAAGGCCTCAGCACTTTTTGTCCACAAGCTCGTGAGCCCTCTCATCACGGCTCTCCAGGCGCATCACAACTGTCGGATGTGGGGTTCCAGCAAACCCTTAAGGTTCGAACACTGGGGTGCGTGGGATGTCTTTTCCTCCCACCGATCTACGTCCTAGCTCGCTAAGATCTCGAGGACGAACTCGACGCACTCGCAACACAGAAAGACACAAGATTTATACTGGTTCGGGCCACCGTTGTGGTGTAATACCCTACTCTAGTGTGGTGGTGGTGGATTGCCTCTTGGGCTGGTGATGAACAATACAAGGGCAAGAACAGCCTCCTGAGGTTGAGGTGTTCTTGTGCTTGGCCAACTTGTGTGGGTGAGGGTGATATAAGATGTCCTCCCTCGCCTATGGAGGTGGCTAGTCCTACTTATAGAGGCCCTGGTCCTCTTCCCAAATCTTGAGCGGGAAGGGAGCCAACAATGGCGGGCAAATTTGAAGGGGGACATCTAGTACAAGCTATCCTGGCAAAAGGTGGTCTGCGCCTGCGAAAGGCTCTGGTGGTGACGCCGTCTTGGGCTCCATGATGACCTCCGTCTTGCCATCCTTCTGGTCTTGGTCTTGTTGCACCAAAATGGCAACCTTTGCCTGATGCCTCGGTACTCCTCACATGCGCTGGTTTCCTTAGCATCAAACAGGAAATAAGGACGCTGTGCGTGCTGGCGCCTGCCTGGCGACCGCCAGGTGTCGATCGTCATGGCTCACGTCACGAGAGCCTCGTGAGGTCTGCCTCGCCTTGATATCTCCGCTCCTCGTGAGCCTGCCTGACTACGCCGCTCCGGAGGAGGTCTTGTGTCCTCTGCCTCGTGAGGCTTGGCCCCTCGCGAGGGTCTTGGAAGCCTTGTTGATGAAGGTGGGCCGTACGGCCTACTAGATTAGCGATGCCGCGGGCCGCAGGCAGGCAAGATCGGGGACGCCCATTCCCAGAACACCGGCAGTAGCCCCCGGGCCCAAGATGCGCTCGGGCTTGGCTTCGCGGCGAAGCCAAGGGTCAAGAACGGAGCATTGCGGGCCCGAAAAGCATGCGGCCTCGGTTGACGCGTGGCGGCTGATTGGACGTGGGCGTCTCCACTTCCCCACGCTGCCTCGACAACTGCACGACTTGACGAGTCACTGCGACTTGCAAGGAAAACCATCATTAACTGCGATCGTGGGAGGTGTCGGTTGGCCTTCTCTTGCTATAAATGGGGAAGGGGCGGAGCCCCCGTTGCCCATCCCTTCCTTGCACGGTTGCTTCTTTCTCCTTGCTCCGCTATTAGCTTCTTCTTCCTTGATTCGTCGCTAGCACCGATGGTGCCTATCAGAAGGTTCTCCGCCGAAGAAAAGGGGAAGGCACCCCGAGATGTCCCGGAGAAACTTCCGCCGAAGAAGAGGTCGATCCATCGTCGCGAAGAAGCGGCGATGCAGGTGGTGGCGAGGCCTTGGTGTGAGCGGCCTCCCCCAGGGTATCTGCTTCCCCTGTATGCCCAAGCCAAGGACACTGGAAGGTGAAGCGATGAGCTGCGCCGCCGGTGCTGCGCCCGGGGTCGCCATGCCGCAGCAACACGCACCATCGCCCCAGGAATCCACGCCGCGGACTCCTCGCGCGAGCTGGTGCTGTGGGCACTGATGCCCCCAAGCTCTTAGATCCTCTTCCCGCGATTCTTCTCCGACATGATGCCGCCGAGGGGGCCTCTCGAGCTCTGGTTGCAGCACGCCGGTTGCGGCACTCCGGCGATGGGAGCGGAGATCGAAGCGGTCCCCACTGGCAAGATCTTCATGACTCGCGGCTAGGGCGAGATCGCGCGGGTCTGCCGCGCGAGGGGCGCCCTCGCCACCCATCTCGAATACAATGGAGTCTCCTCCCTCTTCTTCAAAGTTTTCGATGCCGAGGCCCGTCGCCTGGAGTGCTGCTCTGGAGAGGAGCGCGAAGATGATGCGCGCTCCGCTCGCGACCACTCCAGCAGCAGTAGCCCTTGGGAGTCCAGCAGCTCTCCTGAGCTCTACGAGACTCCGAAGATGAGCGACGACAGCTGCGTGCCCCCGAGCTCTCGTCGTGCTCGGAGCAGTGCTCCCGCGTCCCGCCGTCGCCGCCGCTGATCTGGATGGGGCTGGCGCCGGCCTCCCATGGCCCACTGTTAATGATGGCATCTGCCACGGGGGGTGTAGATAGGATCCTCCTTAGTTTTAGCTTTTGTTTCCTACGAAGAATGATGAAGTGCCACGTGGGGGAATGTAAGGGTCTGTAATGTCTTTTGTGCTTATCTTCCCTATTATGAAGGTTTGATGAACGCGCGTCCCATTAAGGCTCGGTCCCCCTTTCTTTCCTCACGATAGCTTGTTGCTCTACGCTGACGGGTCCCGGTCCCCAGACAGGCTACAGCCATCAGTGGTATGCCAGGTCGCGTGTCGTGGTCAAGGCTAGGAGGTGTGCGGCTCGAGGTCCAGTAAGAGCCCTTGAGGTGCGATGCTCAGGAGGTCCCCACTTAGCACTCAGGCGGCCATGGTAAGGGAAAAAAGGGAGTTGACATGGCCGCAACGGGATTGCGGCAAGGCGTGAGTATCCATAAGGCCGAGACATTTAGCCGATCCGAGGGCAAGACTTATCTTGTGAACTTCATGGCGATTCCTGACGTTGCGTTGGGGCTGCGCGCCAACATGTGCGGCATAGCCATGCCGGCCCATACAAGTTTCCCTCCTCCCATGCTCTACTTAGTGCTCTGCGTCCTCAGGTCCCGGCCCTCGAGCGAGCTCAGCCGCCACTGGTGCTCAGGAGTCACGATGCTCAGGAGCCCCCCCCCCCTTTGATGCGCAAGCGAATTGCATGAGAGAATAGGAGACTAGCGGTGCTGCCTGCCATCCTCCCCGCGGGGTCCCTGTGGACAGGCACAAGAAGAATATGGTTTGCCGTTACAGCCGTCAGCCTGCCGCTGGTTGGTCCGGATGAAGTGAAGGCACTGAGGGCCTGGTGAGGTGATGTGTGCGGGGCATGACGCGAGCCAGAGCTCGACCGCTCAGATTTGTTGGCATGGCAGGGACAGACCCATGCACCAGCGCCGTGCCTGCGAGGAGGCCCCGTGGGAGGCGATGATCGAGAAAGGTGATAACCGCAGGCAGGTTAAGCAGGGAAGGCAAATTAGCTTGGGTAAATGCAAGAAGATACACGCCACTGGGTCTGGCCCGAGCGGCTTGGGGATGATGCAGCCCGAGGGGTGCCCCCAGCCAGGTAAGCTAAAGACATCAGCAAATGGAATAGATGCCGTAGGGACGGACCAACATGGCCTGGGAATAATGCATCCCAAGGGGCGCTCCCAGCTTAAACGAGCTTGGAAGATGTCACCTGGATCTGTAGACGAAGCAGAGTTGGTGCAGCCGAAGGCGTGCGTCGAAGAAAGGACTCCTCATGAGCCATCGGAGCCCTGAGCCTCGGGAGACTCTGGGGGCTCGGGAGGCTTCCTGAAGACCGTCTCCATTCCCTCCAGGACGACGCGGTACCTGGCCTCTTGAGCCGCCAGGTCAGGCCGCATGGCACGCTAATAGGCCGACGCCACGCTCGGCAAGCCGAGGGGCATGCGAATGTAGCTATGTTGCGGGCCCTCGCAACGGCCCACACGCGAAGGCCAGAAGCGCCCCTGAGACGTGGCCCTGTTGAGCCCTGGGACGTCGACGCAGACACGCAGCTCAGCACCCTCGCCTGGGTGGTGAGTTGCGCCTTGTGAGCGGCTGTTGCCACGCATGGCTCTTGCATCTTGCAGTTCCTGTGTGATCTTGGTGATGAATTCCTGAGCGGTGGGCACCCCTTTTCCCTACGTCCTCCTGAGGAAAATGTGCCACGTGTCACGCCTCCATGTGGCGCCCATGCACATCACTCATGAGGTTGGCAAGGCCTGAGACCCTCCAGAAGAGAGCCCCCGAGCCCTGCCCGAGGAGGGCGCTTGGTGCGCCTTCCTATGCGATAGAGGGAGGCGCCCCTGGGACGGACGCTGACCCTAACGAGGCTCCTGCTGTGACGCCATCCTCCCGAGATCTTGCGCGGCGCGGCTGCTTCTTCTTGGGGATGGCCTCCGGAGGGCCTGATACGTCTCCAACATATCTATAATTTTTTATTGCTCCATGCTATATTATCTACTGTTTTGGACATTATTGGGCTTTATTATCTACTTTTATATTATTTTTGGGACTAACCTATTAACCGGAGGCCCAACCCAGAATTGCTGTTTTTGGCCTATTTTAGTGTTTTGAAGAAAAGAATATCAAACGGAATGAAACCTTGGGGAACATGATTTTCTCAACGAACAAGACCCGGGAGACTTGGACCCTACGTCAAGAAAGAAAAGAGGAGGCCACGAGGTAGGGAGCGCGCCTACCCCCCCCCCCCCCGGCGCCCCCCCCCCCCTCGTGGGCCCCCTGTTGCTCCACCGACGTACTCCTTCCTCCTATATATACCTACGTACCCCCAAACGATCAGAAACGGAGCCAAAACCCTAATTCCACCGCCGTAACTTTCTGTATCCACGAGATCCCATCTTGGGGCCGGTTCCGGAGCTCCGCCGGATGGGGCATCGATCACGGAGGGCTTCTACATCAACACCATAGCCCCTCCGATGAAGTGTGAGTAGTTTACCTCAGACCTACGGGTCCATAGTTAGTAGCTAGATGGCTTCTTCTCTCTTTTTGGATCTCAATACAATGTTCTCCCCCTCTCTTGTGGAGAACTATTCGATGTAATCTTCTTTTTGCGGTGTGTTTGTTGAGACCGATGAATTGTGGGTTTATGATCAAGTCTATCTATGAATAATATTTGAATCTTCTCTGAATTATTTTATGTATGATTGGTTATCTTTGCAAGTCTCTTCGAATTATCAGTTTGGTTTGGCCTACTAGATTGATCTTTCTTGCAATGGGAGAAGTGCTTAGCTTTGGGTTCAATCTTGCGGTGTCCTTTCCCAGTGACAGTCGGGGTGGCAAGGCACATATTGTATTGTTGCCATCGAGGATCACAAGATGGGGTTTTCTTCATATTGCATGAGTCTATCCCTCTACATCATGTCATCTTGCTTAAGGCGTTACGCTGTTTTTAGCTTAATACTCTAGATGCATGCTGGATAGCGGTCGATGAGTGGAGTAATAGTAGTACATGCAGGCAGGAGTCGGTCTACTTGTCTCGGACGTGATGCCTATATACATGATCATACCTAGATATTCTCATAACTATGCTCAATTATGTCAATTGCTCAATAGTAATTTGTTCACCCATCGTAGAATACTTATGCTCTCGAGAGAAGCCACTAGTGAAACCTATGGCCACCGAGTCAAATCTTCATCATATTAATCTCCTACTACTTAGTTATTTCCTTTGCTATTTACTTTGCCTTTATTTTACTTTACATCTTTATCATAAAAATACCAAAAAGATTATCTTATCATATCTATCAGATCTCACTCTCGTAAGTGGCCTTATAGGGACTGACAACCCCTATTTGCGTTGGTTGCGAGGATTTATTTGTTTTGTGCAGGTACGAGGGACTCGCGTGTAGCCTCCTACTGGATTGATACCTTGGTTCTCAAAAACCGAGGGAAATACTTACGCTACTTTGCTGCATCATCCCTTCCTCTTCGGGGAAAACCGACGCAGTGCTCAAGAGGCAGCAAGAAGGATTTTTGGCACCGTTGCCGGGGAGGTCTAGCAAAAGTCAACATACCAAGTACCCATCACATACCCTTATCTCCTGCATTACATTATTTGCCATTTGCCTCTCGTTTTCCTCTCCCCCACTTCACCCTTGCCGTTTTATTTGCGCTCTCTCTCTATCCTCCCTCTCTTTCTCTGTTTGCCTCTTTTGCCTGCTTGCTTTTTGTTTGCTTGTGCGTTAGGTTGCTTGCTTGTCACGATGGCTCTGCCTAAATTTGGTGACCTTAACCTTAAAAGATTAGAAGAGATCGAAAGCAATATCAGGAGTTTCATGGTTTTGCAATTTGAACATAATAGTTTCTTCAAAAACGATCTTAAAGAACAGAAATGTTTTATGAGTTTTATGAATAAAGAGCTTGATGATATGTCTAAAGAATTCGATGGTTTATGATCCCAAATTGCTCATCTTGAGAAGTTAACTGCTGAAATTTCGGATAGGCAGGCTACCTTAGTTAATAAGATGGCCGCTAAACTGGATTGCTATGAAAATAAAGATGAATATCTAAAAGTTATTGATGTGTCCCCTATTAAATCTTTGTTTTGCAATATGAATCTTGATAATGATGGGACTGAATATGATCCACCTTTACCTAGAAGGCGTTCTAAGAATTCGGAATTTGTTGATCTTGATGCTAAATTTGATAAAAGTGGGATTGAAGAAATTAAAACCCTGGATGTTGCTAAACCCACTATTATGGATTTCAAGGAATTTAACTATGAAAATTTCTCTTTGATTGATTGTATTTCCTTGTTGCAATCCGTGCTAAATTCTCCTCACGCTTATAGTCAAAATAAAGCGTTTACTAAACATATTGTTGATGCCTTGATGCAATCTTATGAAGTAAAACTTGAAAACAAAGTTTCTATCCCTAGAAAACTTTATGATGAGTGGGAACCAACTATTAAAATTAAAATTAAAGATCATGAATGCTATGCTTTATGTGATTTGGGTGCTAGTGTTTCCACGATTCCAAAGACTTCGTGTGATTTGTTAGGTTTCCGTGATTCTGATGATTGCTCTCTAAACTTGCACCTTGCGGATTCCACTATTAAAAAACCTATGGGAATAATTAATGATGTTCTTATTGTTTCAAATAGGAATTATGTGCCCGTAGATTTTATTGTTCTTGACATAGATTGCAATCCTTCATGTCCTACTATTCTTGGTAGACGTTTCCTTAGAACGATTGGTGCAATTATTGATATGAAGGAAGGAAATATTAGATTCCAATTTCCATTAAGGAAAGGCATGGAACACTTTCCGAGAAATAAAATTAAATTACCTTATGAAACTATTATGAGATTCACTTATGGATTGCCTACCAAAGATGGCAATACCTAGATCTATTCTTGCTTGTTATGCCTAGCTAGAGGCGTTAAACGTTAGCGCTTGTTGGGAGGCAACCCAATTTTATTTTTATTCCTTGATTTTTGCTCCTGTTTAGTAATAAATAATTTATCTAGCCTCAGTTTTTGTTGTGTTTTTTGTGTTTTTAATTAGTGTTTGTGCCAAGTAGAACCGTTGGGAAGACTTGGGGAAAGTCTTGTTGAACTTGCTGTAAAAAACAGAAACTTTAGCGCTTACGAGAACTTCTGTCATTTTTATTTGGAAAGTGTTATTTAGTTAATTCTTTTTCCATATGATTAATAGATAAATTCCTCACGTCCATATATTTATTCTAGAATTTTTGGGATTCCAGATCGTGCGCTAGCTACAGATTAATGCAGACTGTTCTGTTTTTGGCAGATTCTGTTTTTCGTGTGTTGTTTGCTTATTTTGATGAATCTATGGCTAGTAAAATATTTTATAAACCATAGAGAAGTTGGAATATAGTAGGTATAACACCAATATAAATAAATAATGAGTTCATTACAGTACCTTTAAGTGGTCTTTTATTTTCTTTCGCTAACGGAGCTCACGAGATTTTCTACTTTAAGTTTTGTGTTGTGAAGTTTTCAAGTTTTGGGTAAAGATTTGATGGATTATGGAACAAGGAGTGGCAAGAGCCTAAGCTTGGGGATGCCCATGGAACCCCCAAGATAATATAAGGACACCTAAAAGCCAAATCTTGGGGATGCCCCGGAAGGCATCCCCTCTTTCGTCTACTTCTATCGGTAACTTTACTTGGAGCTATATTTTTATTCGCCACATGATATGTGTTTTGCTTGGAGCGTCTTGTATGATTTGAGTATTTGCCTTTTAGTTTACCACAATCATCCTTGCTGTACACACCTTTTGAGATAGCCATACATTATTTGGAATTTGTTAGAATACTCTATGTGCTTCGCTTATATCTTTTGAGTTATATAGTTTTGCTGTAGTACTTCACTTATATCTTTTAGAGAACGGTGGTGGATTTGTTTTATAGAAACTATTGATCTCTCATGCTTCACTTAGATTATTTTGAGAGTCTTAATAGCATGGTAATTTGCTTAAAATCCTAATGTGCTAGGTATTCAAAGTTAGTAAAATTTTCTTAAGAATGTTTTGAACACTAAGGGAAGTTTGATGCTTGATGATTGTTTTGAGATATGGAGGTAATAATATCAAAGTCGTGCTAGTTGAGTAGTTGTGAAATTGAGAAATACTTGTGTTGAAGTTTGCAAGTCCTGTAGCATGCACGTATGGTAAACGTTATGCAACAAATTCGAAACATGAGGTGTTATTTGATTGTCTTCCTTATGGGTGGCGGTCGGGGACGAGCGATGGTCTTTTCCTACCAATCTATCCCCCTCGGATCATGCTTATAGTACCGAGGTTTTTGTTGACTTGTAGATTTTTGCAATAAGTATGTGAGTTCTTTTATGACTAATGTTGAGTCCATGGATTATACGAACTCTCACCCTTCCATCCTTGCTAGCCTCTTCAGTACCGTGCATTGCCTTTTCTCACATTGAGAGTTGGCGCAAACTTCGCCGGTGCATCCAAACCCCGTGATATGATACGCTCTTTCGCACATAAACCTCATATCTTCCTCAAAAAAGCCAACATACCTACCTATTATGGCATTTCCATAGCCATTCCGAGATATATTGCCATGCAACTTTCCATCATTCCGTTCATCATGACACATTCATTATTGTCATATTGCTTAGCATGATCATGTAGTTGACATAGTATTTGTAGCAAAGCCACCATTCATAATTCTTTCATACATGTAACTCTTGATCCATTGCATATCCCGGTACACCGCCGGAGGCATTCATATAGAGTCATCTTTTGTTCTAGTATCGAGTTGTAATCATTGAGTTGTAAATAAATAGAAGTGTGATGATCATCATTTTCTAGAGCATTGTCCCAAGTGAGGAATAAAGAAAAGAGAAAGGCCATAAAAAAGGAGAAGGCCCAAAAAAATGAGAGAAAAAGAGAGAAGGGACAATGTTACTATCCTTTGCCACACTTGTGCTTCAAAGTAGCACCTTAATCTTCATGTTAGAGAGTCTCTTGTTTTGTCACTTTCATATACTAGTGGGAATTTTTGATTATAGAACTTGGCTTGTATATTCCAACAATGGGCCTCCTCAAGTTCCCTAGGTCTTCATGAGCAAGCAAGTTGGATGCACACCCACTAGTTTCTTTTGTTGAGCTTTCATACATTTATAGCTCTAGTGCATCCGTTGCATGGCAATCCCTACTCCTTGCATTAACAGCAATCGGTGGGCATCTCGAAAGCCCATTGATTAGCCTCGTTGATGTGAGACTTTCCCCCTTTTTGTCTTCTCCACATAACCCCCTCATTATATTCTATTCCACCCATAGTGCTATGTCCATGGCTCGCGCTCATATATTGCGTGAAAGTTTATAGGTTTGAAATTACTTAAATATGAAACAATTTCTTGGCTTGTGATCGGGGTTGTGCATGATGAGAGCATTCTTGTGTCACGAAAATGAAACATGACTAAACTATATGATTTTGTAGGGATGAACTTTCTTTGGCCATGTTATTTTGAGAAGACATAATTGCTTAGTTATTATGCTTCAAGTATTATTATTTTTATGTCAATATGAACTTTTGTCTTGAATCTTTCGGATCTGAATATTCAAACAACAATTGAGAAGAATTACATTAAAATTATGCCAAGGAGCACTCCGCATCAAAAATTCAATTTTTATCATTTACCTACTCGAGGACGAGCAAGAATTAAGCTTGGGGATGCATGATACGTCTCCAATGTATATATAATTTTTGATTGGTCCATTCTATATTATCTACTGTTTTGGTCATTATTGGGCTTTATTATCCACTTTTATATTATTTTTGGGACTAACCTATTAACCGGAGGCCCAGCCCAGAATTGCTATTTTTTTGTGCCTATTTTAGGGTTTCGAAGAAAAGGAATATCAAACGGAGTCCAAACGGAATGAAACCTTCGGGAACGTGAGTTTCTCAACGAACAAGTCCTGGGAGACTTGGACCCTACGTCAAGAAAGAAAAGAGGAGGCCACGAGGTAGGGGGGCACGCCTACCCCCCCGCCCCCCCAGGCGCACGCTCCACCCACGTGGGACCCCTGTTGCTCCACCGACATACTCCTTCCTCCTATATATACCTACGTACCCCCAAATGATCAGAAATGGAGCCAACACCCTAATTCCACCGTCGTAACTTTCTGTATCCACGAGATCCCATCTTGGGGCCTGTTCTGGAGCTCCGCCGCAGGGGGCATCGATCACGGAGGGCTTCTACATCAACACCATAGCCCCTCCGATGAAGTGTGAGTAGTTTACCTTAGACCTACGGGTCCATAGTTAGTAGCTAGATGGCTTCTTCTCTCTCTTTGGATCTCTATCCAATGTTCTCCCCCTCTCTTGTGGAGATCTATTCGATGTAATCTTCTTTTTGCGGTGTGTTTGCTGAGACCGATGAATTGTGGGTTTATGATCAAGTCTATCTATGAATAATATTTGAATCTTCTCTGAATTATTTTATGTATGATTGGTTATCTTTGCAAGTCTCCTCGAATTATCAGTTTGGTTTGGCCTACTAGATTGATGTTTCTTGCAATGGGAGAAGTTCTTAGCTTTGGGTTCAATCTTGTGGTGTTCTTTCCCAGTGACAGTAGGGGCAGCAAGGCACGTATTGTATTGTTGCCATCGAGGATAACAAGATGGGGTTTTCTTCATATTGCATGAGTCTATCCCTCTACATCATGTCATTTGCTTAAGGTGTTACTCTGTTTTTAACTTAATACTCTAGATGCATGATGGATAGTGGTCGATGAGTGGAGTAATAGTAGTAGATGCAGGCAGGAGTCGGTCTACTTGTCTCGGACGTGATGCCTATATACATGATCATACCTAGATATTCTCATAACTATGCTCAATTCTGTCAATTGCTCAACATTAATTTGTTCACCCACCGTAGAATACTTATGCTCTCGACAGAAGCCACTAGTGATACCTATAGCCCCCCGAGTCTATCTTCATCATATTAATCTCCTACTACTTAGTTATTTCCTTCGCTATTTACTTTGCATTTATTTTACTTTGCATATTTATCATAAAAATACCAAAAATATTATCTTATCATATCTATAAGATCTCACCCTCGTAAGTAGCCTTATAGGGATTGACAACCCCTATTTGCGTTGGTTGCGAGGATTTATTTGTTTTGTGTAGGTACGAGGGACTCGTGCGTAGCCTCCTACTAGATTGATAACTTGGTTCTCAAAAACCGATGGAAATTTTTACGCTACTTTGGTGCATCATCCCTTCCTCTTCGGGGAAAACCAACACAGTGCTCAAGAGGTAGCAGGGCCCTCACTTCTACTCTCTGGGTCATCAATTGCTGCTGGTTGGAAGGCGCTCGAGGGAGCACACCGCATCCCTTTCTTCACACGGGACCGTCATGACCCCGCCACGTCCAGGCATCTTGAGGATGTTGTAGTCGTGGTGGATGACCGCCATGAACTTTGCCAGAGCCGGATACCCGAGGATGGCGTTGTACGGCAGGTGGATGTGCGCGACGTCGAAGTCAATGAGCTCGGTGCGGTAGTAGTCGCGTGTGCCGAAGGTGACAGGTAGGCGAACCTGCCCTATCGGTGTGGTGGAGCCGTCGGTCACTCCTGGGAAAGGTTTGATGGGCTGGAGCTTCTCATATGGCACTTGGAGCTTGTCGAAAGTGTCGACAGACAGGACGTTGAGCCCTGCACCACCATCGATGAGGGTCTTGGTAACATGCACATTGCTAATGACTGGGAACACAACATTGGGAGGACGCCGGCGGTGGCCGCGCACTTGAGCTGATCTGTCGAGTCGAAAATGATGGTGCACTGGGACCACTTGAGCGGGCGCGCGGCCTCAAGCTTGGGGAGTGCCGCGTTCACCTCGTGAGCGAGCCGTTTGAAGATGCGCTAAGAGGCTAGGGCCTGGGCGCCGCCCAGGATTGAAGCGATTGCACGCGGCTCCTGGAAGCCCCCGGCCCCCTCATCCTGATGATGGTCGTCGTTCCTTCTTGGTGGCGGCGGTGGAGGAAGACTGGTGTTGCCTTGGGGGAGATCCTCACGAGGCTGGTCCCTCTAGGGCCCGTCCTGAGGATGGTCCTGCCAGCGGTCCTCAAGAGGCCTGTCGCGCTCCGGTCGTCGCAGCATCCGCCTCGTCCTCCTCCATTGTCGTACCCTCGGTCGCTGCTCTCGGGGCGTCGATCGTAGCGTCCCTTGCGTAGGACTCGGAGCTCATGGCAGTCGCTAGTGTTGTGGGTATTCAGGTGTGGAAGGCACAGAATGATCGGTTCTTCTTGGATGACTCTGGCTGATCTCTGCCCTGTTTAGTGTCAGGCTCCGCAGCTAGCAGTACTGCTTCCTTGCGCTTCACGTCCTTGGCCTTGGCTTTCTTCTCCTGTATGCTTGTGGCTGGCAGCTCAAGGAGGGAAAGGCGCCCCTCCTCAGCTCTCGCGCACTTGGTCGCCAGGCTGAACAGCTCCTGAGACGTGTAGAGCTCCTCATGGATGGTGATCTCTTCCTTCATCTTGACGTCATGGATGCCGTCAGAGAATGCGGAGATGATGCCCTCATCCGTGACCTTGGGAATCTTGAGGCGGGTGCTGTTGAAGCATGAGATGTACTTCTGGAGGTTCTCCCCTGGTTGTTTCTTGATGCGGTGCAGGTCGGTCACGGCCGGCGGGCGGTCACGAGTGCCCTGGAAGTTGGCGACGAAGCGGTCGCGCATCTCGTCCCAAGAGGAGATCGACCCGTGCTGCAGGTTCCGGAGTAAGGTGCGGGCCCCATCCTTGAGAGCCATGGGAAACCAGTTTGACATGACTTTCTCGTCGCCATTGGCTGCTTCGATGCTTAGCTCGTAGAGCTACAGGAACTCTGCGGGGTCGGCGGCGCTGTCATAGCGAGGAGGCAGATCCGGCTTGAACTTGCCTGGCCAGGCGACGCTGCACAGCTCGGGGGTGTAGGCACGGCAGCCGACCATGGTTACTGGGGCCCGCCTTGGAGGTGGAGCTTGGTCTTGTCGAGATCCGTGCGGCACCGCCACAAGCAGTGCACGGTCTTGATGAGGCGGCGCAGGAAGTGTGGGTGTAGCTTCACGCGGCCTTGGGATTTCATAGCAGCTTCTCTCTTCGTGCGTGGGCACCAGTCGTGGCGGATCGCACCGCGGGGCCGCATGCCTTGGTGCCAAGGCGCAATCTTTGGGTTGGGGTGGTGGAGGCGCGCCTCGGGCCTCGTCGCCCGTGGCTGGCTGAGGGTGAGGCCGAGAGAGGGACGACGTCGGGGAGCCCCCTACGGCGCGGCCGAGCTCGGTGACGCGGTCAAGCCGCTCCTCGTAGAGGTCGTCGAATAGGCAGTACCGCAGGAGCTCGTTTGCGGCGATGAGTGCGGCCCGCGCCTCCATGGGAGCACGGTGTGCATGAGATGAAGAGCTGGCTGGGGCCAGCGATGGAGTGGCGGTACGGCCATCCCGCCACACCGAAGGATGTAGCAAAGACGCCTGCTACTCGTTCCGCACTGGTTCGGTGGCAGCGTTGGCGGCGAGAGACGGAGAACGACATGGTGGCCCACCGATGGGAGCCGTCTGAGCGACGCGGGCGGTGAGAGCAGCCCGACGCTCAACTCGAGCACGGCGAGCGTCTGCCATGGATACGATGGAGCGACAGAGCGATGAACAGATGGAAAGAGAGCTATGGCGCACCCCTACCTAGCGCGCCAAATGTCGGATGTGGGGTTCTGGTAAATCCTTAAGGTTCAAACACTGGGTTCGCGCGAAGTCTTTTCCTCCCACCGATCTATGCCCTAGCTCACTAAGATCTCGCGGACGAACTCGACGCACTCGCAACACAGAAAGACAAAAGATTTATACTGGTTCGGGCCACCGTTGTGGTGTAATAACCTACTCCGGTGTGGTGGTGGTGGACTGCCTCTTGGGCTGGTGATGAATAGTACAAGGGGAAGAACAGCCTCCTGAGGTTTAGGTGTTCTTGTGCTTGGCCAACTTATGTGGGTGAGAGTGATCTAAGATGTCCTCCCTCACCTATGGCAGTGGCTAGTCCTACTTATAGAGGCCCTGGTCCTCTTCCCAAATCTTGAGCGGGAAGGGAGCCAACAACGACAGGCAAATTTGAAGGGGGGCAACTAGTACAAGCTATCCTGACAAAAGGTGCTCTGCGTCTGTGAAAGGCTCTGGTGGTGACGCCGTCCTGGGCTCCACGATGACCTCCGTCTTGTCGTCCTTCTGGTCTTGGTCTTGTTGCACCAAAATGGAAACCTTTGCCTGATGCCTCGGTACTCCTCACCTGTGATGGTTTCCTTAGCACCAAAGTGGAAACAAGGATGTTGTGTGCGCTAGCGCCCGCCTGGTGTCGATCGTCATGGCTCACGTCAGGAGAGGCTCGTGAGGTTCGCCTCACCTTGATATATCCGCTCCTCGTGAGCCTACCTGACTAGGTCGCTCCGGAGGAGGCCTTGGGTCGTCCGCCTCGGGAGGCTTGGCCCCTCGCGAGGGTCTTGGATGCCTTGTTGATGAAGGTGGGCCGTACGGCCTGCTAGCTTAGCCATGCCGCGGGCCGCAGGTAGGCAAGTCTGGGGACCCCCATTCCTAGAACGCCGAAAACAACATCAGTGAACAAGCGAAGATGGCTGGCGTAATCCTCGGTGTGGGGATGAGGGGCATGCTCATCGCAGATGGTACCAAGCACCTGGTTAGCCTTCATCCTGAGGTCCCGAAGCATGGGAGCATGCTCGCGCAGTAGCGTCTGCCGGCGAAGTGCCTCCTCCCTGATTTGTTGTGCAAGGGACTCGGCGCTGGCAACCCACTGCTGAAGAGAGAGCAGCTCAGCACGGGCGGAGGCCAGCTCGGCCCGCACCAGGATCAGGGCGGCTGCGGCAGCTTTCTCGCGTTGTTCCGCCTCAGCCATCCCTGACCTGAGGGCAGCTGACCTACCCACACCTTCGCCTTCTACGAGCTTCAACTTTAGGTCGTTCCTACCACCAAGATCTGCGCGAGCCTCGACCACCCTATAGTCGACCTCCTCCTGGGTACTGGCCTCGCACGCGCCGACAACATCCTCTGCTTTAGCGACTTGGCCCTCCCTCGTCTCCAACCGCTCAAGTTCAAGGCTACGCTCCGTGGCCTCCAGCAACAGTGTTTCCTCGCGCCTGAAGATCTCCTACTCGTCGGACGGAGCGCCCTTCAACGATGCCAGGGCAACTCTGCGTGCCTCCACCTTCTACTCTAGGAAGGCGTTCAAGGCCCGGAGCTCTTGCCTACGCTCCTAGGCGGCCTCGCGGTGACTGTCCGCCTCCCTGGCCTCCTCCAAGGCCCGGGCGCTGGCCTCTCGCAAGGTTGCCAGGGATGCCTCAGCCTTCACATTGGCGTGCTCGCGCTGGAGGCGCCCAAGGTTGATAGCCACCTTCAGTTCATGCCACTCCTCCACCAGCCGAAAGCCTTCGGCTTCGAGGCGAGTGTCGACATCCGCGAGTTTTCCGGCGAGCCAGCTCATCGCGCCCATTGCCTCCTGAAAGAGCTCATGGCGGACGACACTCCGCTCGTGCGCAAACTTAAGCACGCAACCGGGCCCGTCCCCCGCAGTGGGGGTAGCCGACGAAGTCCGAAGCGGCTCATGCCCTTTTGGCAGGAGGTTGGGGTTGGCTCCTCCCGGGCCGCCGACCAGGCTTCGGTAGGGGCCCGGATGGGTTGAGGCCCGTTGCTCCAAGAAGAGGCCAAGATCGAAGTCATCTAGCCGCCGTCCACAACCAGAGGAGGAGCCCTTGGCACACTTGCTGCACCCCAGGCGAGGCCACGTAGGAGAGACGGCAAAGGCGCGGGCTCAAGGCACCAGGCTAGTGGGTTTGCCTCTTCGGGCCGACCTTGCTGTTGGTGTCAAAACTGGCGGATCTCGGGTAGGGGTCCCGAACTGTTCGTCTAGGATCGATGGTAACAGGAGACGGGGGACACAATGTTTACCCAGGTTCGGGCCCCCTCTATGGAGGTAATACCCTACTTCCTGCTTGATTGATCTTGATGAATATGAGTATTACAAGAGTTGATCTACCACGAGATTGTAATGGCTAAACCCTAAAAGTCTAGCCTGGCTATGATTACATGTGTCTATCTACGGACCTTATCCAATAGGTCGTACGCCCGAGGACCCGTTAGTCCAGGACTCCCTCAGTAGCCCCCGAACCAGACTTCAATGACGTGGTGTTTGGCATACAGATACTCTTCGGCATTGCAAGGTGGGTTCCTCCTCCTACGACTTTAAAGTGATGTATTCGACTCTCCATTTAATGTCGTGCCCCTCGGCTCACGCGCCTTCCAGACTTCAGCTTCCACGTGTTGAGTGAATACAAGAGGTCGGGGTATTTTACATATACCACCCTGACGGTACCAAAAAGGTGCCTATTTAAAGAGAATAGATCTCAGATCCCCTCCAAATTCCACGAAAGAAATTCTCAGAGCGGAACCACCCCAACATGGATAGCGCTCCCATCTCTTCCTCTCGACCCCACAACTCCGAAAAGGGTGAATGGGAGAGATGTTCTGTATCTCACAGTCATCTAGTGAAGTTGCAAACACACGACTTTCTTCCTCCTGCGGATTTGGTCCCCGTACGAGCAGGGATGACGTCCTTCAATGTTGGGGCTCAAGCGAGAACTTCCCCACTCCGTCCAGGGGGAACGAGTATGCTTCGTCCCCTTCTTGTTAAGAGGTGTCAGATTTCTGATCCATCCCTTCCTTCGAGGTCTGCCGGAATATTATGGCCTCCAACAGCATAGTCTTACTCCCCCCTCCATCCTGCATATTGCAGGCTATGTTCCTCTATGTGAGCTATTCCTTGCTATGACCTGTGAGGCCCATTTCGATTTATGGAGAAGACTGTTCTGCCTCGTCCCTCGTAATCAAGGAGGGTCAATATTTGAAGTGGGGGGAGCCGAGGTGTGGCGCATCGCCGATACCGGATACCTGTCCGGCACGCCGAAGAAGGCTTCCGAAGAGTGGCCTTCCGAAAGGTTCTATATAGACAACGTCGCTCTTCCCAACCCAGTCCGTATGAGCCTCCCCGAATTTTCAAGTGCTCCGTTGAATAAAGGCCATAGCTGGCGTCCTCGGAGCCTCGAGGAATAGAATAGCGCAGAGGTGAGCCTACTGCTAGGCAAGATTAAGATGCTCTCCTAGTCCGGATTGTCAATAGTCGAGGTAATGGTGGTTTCCATAGCACGAGGGGTCCAACCACTCCAATTCCTGAGGGCTACCCATGTGGCACTACAATGGGGAAGACGACGCCTCACGCTGCAGTCGGAAGGGACCAAAGACCCCCGCTGCCCTGGCCAAAATATTGGTCGAACTGTATCAAGGGGAGAAGGAGGAGTTCACCTGTCTCCAAGACGGATTTTCCATGTATAATCCTCCTAGTTGGGTAAGCTCTAACTCCAATATTTTACTCCTCTCCCTGAATTATCTTTTACAGGCAGCATCCTATCCGCTTATAACAGGAATGGCGAAAGGCTGTCGAGGGGATCCATGACCCTGCCCCTCAGCCGGAGAATCGCAACCGGGATCTTGACCCCGGATATGAAGAAGATCCAGACATATTTGTGGAGCTCGAGGATGGAATATTCTATCAGACGAGCTCTGACAATACAGATGTACCCATCATCGCCGATTACCCCGGCCTCCTTCCCACTTCGCATGTAAGTAATTTAAAAGGCACTTTCTTTGAAAGAGCTCCCTTACTATGCCTCACCCACCACACTATTTCGTGTTCCAAAGGGGAGGTGCTCAGCACCACAACATGCACCAGAAGCATCTCCGAGGAGAGCAGCGCCCATGCCTGGCGCATCTTCGAAGAGGAAGGCAAACGATAACACGGCAGAACCCTTGTTAAAGAGGTAAGGCTTTTCTTTTCAAGAATGCCCTTTCTGATCGTCACCTCAAATTGTAATGCCATTTGCCGCATTCTATCAGGAAAAGTATCCGCTGGACTGTGTCCGAGGATCCGTCCGAACGTGCATTCACCAGTCAGGTTCCGGGCCCTTCCCAAAGGACGAGGGCTGACACGGGAATGGCACCGAACTGTCCCTCCATAGAGGATTTAGACGACATTTCCATCACAAACTCTGAAGTGAAGAGCGCTACGAATCATCGTCATCGAAGGGCCGTTCTTTGTAATCCCGGTTTTTCCAAAAGAGGCATTTGATGCATACATCCGAGCTGCTCGGGATGGTCTTGTCCGAGCCACAAACCAGTATCTGAAAGATATTCGGGTAAGCGTAGATTTAATAATCATACACTAGTAGCCCCCGAGACTTAAAGTGATTTAAGGATCAATGTATAACCAGGTGATGACGGAGAAGAACAGTGTGTTATCTCCGGAGCTAGAAAAGTGTTGGACCCAGCTAGCTGCTGCCAATGCCGAACTGGAGAAATCCAAGAAGGCATCTCCTGGTAATGTTTCCCTCCATCGAGAAAACATAATGGTATACCAATAATGCTAACACGGTTGCTTACCTCTTAATTGGATCATTATATCAACTGCAAGAACATCTGGAAGCCGCTCGAAGCTGAGAACGAGGATCCAAAAAACTTCTAGCTGCGCGCGAGCGTGTGTTAACAAAGGTTGTTGTGGAGAAAAACAAGCTCCGAGATTCGAACACCCAACTGGGCGAGGAACTGAAAGATGTACGGGCCCAGCTGGTGGACTCCGTAAAGGAGAGTAAAAGGCTGCGAGGTGGCTTATCCAGTATGTGGTCGAACTTTACTTTCGAATAATTCGGAGACAGAAGGTGTTGATAGAGTTATATCTACAGGTATGCTGGCCGGTCATCCCGAAGAGGAAATGTCCGGATCATCGAGCGATCTCCTACAAGCGCTATCGCAGGTGCACGAGCAAGCTCGGCAGGTGATGCGAAGTGTTGCCAAGGCCCTATGGCCATCCGCCTCCCCTCCAGGAAAAATGGAGGAGCTGATACAACTATTCAAGGGAGCGCGGCGGCGCTTTCGACTGTGGAAGATATCGGCCTGTCGGGAAGGTGCGCGGGAAGCCTGGGCCATGGTGAACACACGGTATACCAAGCTTGATCCGAATCATATGGCTTGGGTCGGACCTCTAGGGTCAGATGGAAAAGAAATTCCCGTTAATTTGCTATATTACCAAGTAGAAGTAGCCGCCAAGTACTCCCAGCAGGATTTTAAGTTAAACTGCCTACTGGAGACCATAGAGGAGGAAATTTTTGAGTCCTAGTGACTATGTACTTTCCTTGACATATGTGATTCTAGATGAATTATAAAAACAATTGTCATGGCGGACCTTTTCGCTTCAACCTCTGGACCCGAAGGTGCGGAGTGTTGCCGAATACCTTAGTGGTAAAATAGACCGGGGTATGCGTGGGAACCAGGCATAGGGGTCATAGTTGCTTGAACAGACAATGTGTATCTGTCTAGTTATGTTATATTACATTATGATGGTAAGAAACATCTTCTAGGGAGAATAGTTCCGTTAGGGGATCCTTTCCCTGGGTGTGCATGCATTAAAGTGCATGTCTGAACTGTCATTGATAACATTACAATATAGGTAATCATCTAGGGGTTCATAATGGAAGGAATATAAAGCATCTTTAGTCCACCGACCGAGTATGCTCTTAAGAACGCTAGCTTTCGGCTTCACTCAGTTTGAGGTACACATCCAGATGACCTGGTAGTAACAATCGCAGAGGTGCTCCCTTTATGCCCTAGCCGAACAAACGGGAACATAGGGCATAAGCACAGGAGCCAGGCAACCCAACTTGGCCAAAACTTAAGTCATATCGATGCATATAATGGCAAGAAAAAAATAAAAGGTACATATAAGAAGAAACACATATGTGATGAGCTTGTTGCTCGGAAAATAAGCTTCTGTCCGGGAAGCCCCCAGGTATAGTGGACGTACATGCTCAAGGATGTGTACATCACAGGTGCACGGTTTAGCCGTGCGAAAGAGTTTGAGTTCCAGACAAAAATAAAAAACAAAAAGCGAGGAAAAATTAAAGGACACAACAGGGAGAAGGAGACAATCACATAGTTCGGCGCTAGGCATAGAATCTTCGGAGTCTTGCCGCGTTCCAGGGGTTCGGCTCTTGGAGATTGTCTGATGCAGCGCGCAGGCAGCATGCTCCTCCCGTGAGAACCTCGTCAATTATGAAGGGACCCTCCCACTTAGGCTTGAGTTTGTCTTTTTTATTCTCCGGCAAGTGTAAGACAAGTTCGCCGACATTGTAAGTTTTGGCGCGTACTTCTCTACTCTGGTATCTGCGGGACTGTTGTTGATAAAATGCGTAATGGGCTTCTGCAACATCGCGCTCCTCCTCCAGGGTATCTAGGCTGTCTTGCCGATCAAGCTCGGCCTCTCTCTCTTCATACATGTGCACTCGAGGTGAGTCATGGATAATATTGCAGGGCAACACAGCTTCCGCACCGTACACCATGAAGAAAGGTGTATATCCATTAGTGCGGTTGGGTGTGGTCCGCATCCCCCAGAGTAGAGAGTCAAGCTCCTCAACCCACTGTTTGTCTGATTCTTTCAAAGACCGCACTAGTCTAGGTTCAATGCGGCTCATAATAAGACCATTAGCCCATTCGACTTGACCGTTTGTTTGCGGGTGATAGATAGAGGCGTAATCGAGCTTAATGCCAGCACACCAAGTTTTCACCTCATCGGCTGTGAAATTGGAGCCATTATCGGTGATGATGCTGTGTGGAACACCATAACGGTGCACCACGCCGGATATGAAGTCTATTACTCTCCTCCCTCGGCTGTTTTGACTGGTTTGGCCTCTATCCACTTAGTGAATTTATCCACCATGACCAACAGATACTTTATCTTATGGCTTCCTCCTTTAAGGGGTCCGACCATATTGAGCCCCCAGACCGCGAAAGGCCAAGTGATGGGTTTTGTTTGTAGAGCAGTGGGGGCATGTGGCTTTGGTTGGCAAATAGCTGGCATCCGATGCAACATTGGACAAGGTCATGTGCATCTACGCAGGCCGTCGGCCAGTAAAACCTGTATGGAAGGCCTTGCTAACAAGGGCCCGAGTTGCAGCGTGGTGCCCGCTGAGTCCGGCATGAATTTCAGCCAAGAGCTGCCGCCCCTCTTCCTCGGAGATACATCTTTGAAGAACTCCGGTAGCACTTTTCTTATAGAGCTCTCGTTCATGAACCTTGTAGGCCTTCGAGCGCTGAACAATGCGGCAAGCCTCATTCTGATCCTCTGCGAGTTCTTTCCTATTAAGGTAGGCCAAGAAGGGTTCAGTCCATGGGCGAATGACTGCCATGATTAGGTGGGCCGACGGTGTTATTTCGGTGGCTGAGCCCCCGATTATATTGTTGTGTTCGGAGGCTGGGGTTGTGTTCGGATACGGACTGGTGTTACCGCTCTCCCCTTGCCACACCATAGACGGCTTACGGAGCCTTTCCAGAAAGATATTTGGTGGGACGGGGTCGTGCTTGGCGCCCATGCGAGCGAGGACGTCCGCCACTTGATTGCCTTCTCGAGCCACATGATGAAACTAAAGCCCCTCAAATTGAGCTGATATATTTAGGATGGCGTAGCGGTAAGCCGCCATCTTCGGATCTTTGGCATCAAAATCTCCATTTATTTGAGATATTGCGAGGTTTGAATCCCCGCGCCCTTCCAGGCGTTGTATGCCCATAGAGACAGCCATCCGGAGACCATGTAATAAGGCCTCGTATTCGGCTGCGTTGTTGGAGTCTGTGTATAATATTTGGAGTACGTACCATACTACGTCTCCAGTGGGGGACGTTAAAATGACGCCCGCTCCTAGTCCTGCCAGTATTTTGGAACCATCGAAATACATAACCCAGTTGGAATATATTTCGTACTCTTTAGGGAGTTTGGCCTCTGTCCATTCGGCGATAAAGTCTACCAGTACTTGGGATTTGATGGCTCGGCGCGGTTTGGATGTTATGTTGAATGGAAGGAGCTCAATGGCCCATTTGGCTATCTGGCCCGTAGCATCACGGTTGTTTATTATATCATTTAGTGGTACTTCAGAAGCCACCGTGATAGAACATTCTTGGAAGTAGTGCCATAGCTTCTGTGATGCCATGAAGACCGCGTATGCTATCTTTTGATAATGAGGGTACCGAGATTTGCATGGTGTGAGGACGGTGGATACGTAGTATACCGGGTTCTGAATTTGGAATTTGTGTCTGTCCTGCTGTCGTTCCACGACGAGCACGACGCTCACCACCGGGTGTGTTGCCGATATGTATAATAACATGGGTTCACCGACGTTTGGTGCGGCCAGGATTGGGTTGCTCGCCAGAAGGGTTTTTATTTCTTCTAGTCTGGCTGTTGACGCATCCGTCCACTTGAAGTGATCGGTGCGCCGGAGGAGGCGATACAATGGCAATGCTTTTTCCCCAAATCTAGAGATAAAGCGGCTTAACGCTGCCACGCACCCAGCGAGTTTTTGGACATGTTTAAGGTCCGTTGGTGTAGCTAATTGCGACAACGTTCGAATTTTGGCAGGATTTTCTTCAATTCCTCTATTGGAAACGATGAAGCCCGGCAACTTTCCAGCAGGAATGCCGAAAACACACTTTTCCGGATTGAGCTTTATGTCATATGCATGGAGGTTGTCGAATGTAAGACGTAAATTGTCTATTAATGAGTCGACGTGCCTAGTTTTAATGAGGACGTCGTCCGCATATGCTTCAACTGTCTTGCCGATCTGTTTCTCCAGGCATGTTTGAATCATGCGTTGGTATGTGGCCCCGCGTTTTTAAGCCCGAAGGGCATGGTGTTGATGCAGAATGTCCCGTATGGGGTAATGAATGTCATTGCGGCTTGATCGGACTCCTTCATTTTGATTTGATGGTATCCGGAATATGCGTCGAGGAAGCATAGCGAATCGTGTCCTGCGGTGGCATCAATAATCTGGTCAATGCGGGGGAGGGGGAAGGGATACTTAGGGTAGGCCTTATTGAGGTCTTTGGAATCGACGCACATGCGCTAGGATTTATCCTTCTTTGGCACCATCACCAAGTTTTCTAGCCAGACGGATGTTTTATTTCCCTAATGAATCCAGCCTCGATTAGCTTGGCTAGCTCCTCCCCCATCGCTTGATGTTTGGGTTCGGAAAACACCGCAGTGTTTGTTTGACCGGTTTAAATCCCTTCAGTATGTTGAGGCTGTGTTCGTCCAATCTACGTGGTATTCCTGGCATATCTGAAAGGTGCCAGGCAAATATATCCCAGTTTTCGCGCAGAAATTCTCGTAGCGCGGTGTCGACCGTTGGGTCCAGTTGTGCCCCAATAGATGCTGTCTTCTTGGGGTCCGTTGGATGGACTTGGAATTTGACTATTTCTTCTTTTGGTTTGAAGGAGGTGGATTTGGGTCGTTTGTCTAAGATTACGTCATCCTTATCCACCATGGAGAATAATGCAGTTAACTCTTTGGCCGCGAGGGCTTTAGATAATGCCTCAAGGGAGAGCGATGCGGTTTTGTTTTAGGCACGGAGTGCTATGTTTGGATCACTAGCGACAGTAATTATGCCATTGGGCCCTGACATCTAGAGCTTCATGTACCCATAGTGAGGTATAGCCTGGAAGCGTGTAAACGCGTCCCTCCCTAACAGGGCGTGATATCCGCTGTTGAAAGGGGCCACTAGGAAGGTTAGTTCTTCGGTACGATAGTTCTCCGATGCGCCGAACACCACGTCGAGTGTGATTTTTCCCACGCATCACGCCTCCCGACTGGGAATAATTCCCCGGAAGGTCATGCTACTTTGCTTGACGCGGCTCCTGTCTATTTCCATTTTACTGAGTGTATCCTCGTAGATGAGATTTAGTCTGCTGCCGCCTTCCATGAGAACCTTGGTGAGTCGGAAGCCGTCCACGATCGGATTAAGGACTAAGGCGGCTGGTGCCCGAACTATCCTGAATTTTTGTTTGTCCTCGGCGTTGAAAGTTATGGCCGTGTCGTTCCAATAGTTTGTTTCTGCGATTTGGCAGACTTCGACAAGGTCGCGGAGTGCCCTTTTATGCTTATTGTTTGAAGCGAAGGCCTCGAAGACCGTTAGTACTCTGGGTCGTCGTCTTCTGGAGTATATTGCTCCGGGTTATTTTTGGTGAGGATATCCTCACCGCTTTTGGCCACCTGCCAGAGTATCCAATATGCTCTAAGGCTGTGAGTTGATATAGTATCCGGTGTTGTGTGTAGCTTGCATGGTCCATCGAGCCATCCCTCCAGAACGGTTCGACGTTCCGTAATGGGCTTATATTTCTTTGTTATTGGGCCGGGCGTGCCACTAGGGTGGGTCCTTTTGACCTGAACGAGGGGTTGGGTGGAAACCGGCGGTTCCCAGCCGGCTGCCTGAGTTTTCTAGGCGCTTTCCATTGTGCCGTACTTGTATACTATGGTTGCAAAGTCTGCAAAGCATGTTATGTGATGACGGTTGATGGCGTTGAGGATTCGTTCATCCTGCAATTGCTGTGGAACGCTGTGATCGCGTGTTCGTCGTGGCAATCTTTAATCTTATCTTTGACAAGGAGGAATCTGGCCTAGAAGTGATGGGCCGTTTCCATATACTGCTGCCGTATGCCCCTGAGAGCGCCTATGTCTTGGTGGGTGGGTGGATTGAAGTTCGAACCCTGACCCAAATTAGGATCCCGAGTTTGAAGAATCTCCGGATTTAGTGGTTCGGGCTCCGGGTTGTCAGCTGATCTTTTGGGCTTGTCGTCCGATTCTATGTTCGGAGGACAGGACTTGTCTTTCTGCAGATAGGTGTCTGGCTCTTCAAGTTCGGAGATCCGAACGTAGTTCTTCCTTAATATAGAGGAAGAGTTGTCGTCTTGCTCCTCTACTACCGCTACTTGATGAGTGATCGGCAGAGTTTTAAGTTCTCTCTGGTCAGGTTTAAGCCCAATCCAATCAAAGTCCGTGGCGACCCCCAGGGCGGCGATGCGATCTAGGAGCTCATTTAAAGACGACAACTCCTGAAGGAAATATGCCCTAGAGGCAATAATAAAGTTATTATTTATTTCCTTATATCATGATAAATGTTTATTATTCATGCTAGAATTGTATTAACAGAAAACATGATACATGTGTGAATACATAGACAAACAGAGTGTCACTAGTATGCCTCTACTTGACTAGCTCCTCGATCAAAGATGGTTATGTTTCCTATCCATAGACAAAGAGTTGTCATTTGATTAACGGGATCACATCATTAGGAGAATGATATGATTGACTTGACCCATTCCGTTAGCTTAGCACTTGATCATTTAGTTTGTTGCTATTGCTTTCTTCATGAGTTATACATGTTCCTATGACTATGAGATTATGCAACTCCCATTTACTGGAGGAACACTTTGTGTGATACCAAACGTCACAACGTAACTGGGTGATTATAAAGGTGCTACACAGGTGTCTCCGAAGGTACTTCTTGGGTTGGCGTATTTCGAGGTTAGGATTTGTCACTCCGATTGTCGGAGAGGTATCTCTGGGCCCACTCGGTAATACTCATCACTTAAGCCTTGCAAGCATTGCAACTAATGAGTTAGTTGTGGGATGATGTATTACAGAACGAGTAAAGATACTTGCCGGTAACGAGATTGAACTAGGTATTGAGATACCGACTAACGAATCTCGGGCAAGTAACATACTGATGACAAAGGGAACAACGTATGTTGTTATGCGGTTTGACCGATAAAGATCTTTGTAGAATATGTAGGAGCCAATATGAGCATCCAGGTTCCTCTATTGGTTATTGATCGGAGACGTGTCTCGGTCATGTCTACATAGTTCTCGAACCCGTAGGGTCCGCACGCTTAATGTTCGATGATGGTTATATTATGAGTTTATGTGTTTTGATGTACCGAAGGTAGTTCTGAGTCCCGGATGAGATCAGGGACATGACGAGGAGTCTCGAAATGGTCGAGACATAAAGATCGATATATTGGACGACTATATTCGGACGTCGGAAAGGTTCCGAGTGGTTTCGGGTATTTTTCAGAGTACCGGGGAGTTACGGGAATACGTGGGAAGAAGTATATGGGCCTTATTGGGCTTTAGGGGAGAGAGAGAGGCAGTCCGCGCCCCCCCCAATGACTAGTATGAATTGGACTAGGGGGAGGGGCGGCGCCCCCTCCTTCCTTCTCTTCGCTCTTCCCCTTCCTTGTCTCCTACTCCTACTACTTGGAAGGGGAGGAATCCTACTCCCGGTGGGAGCAGGACTCCTCCAGGGCGTGCCATAGGGGCCGGCCCTCTCCCCGTCCTCCACTCCTTTATATACGTGGCCAGGGGCACCCCATAGAGACAACAATTGATCCCTTGGATATCTTAGCCGTGTGCAGTGCCCCCCTCCATCATAATCCACCTCGGTCATATCGTAGCAGTGCTTAGGCGAAGTCCTGCGTCGGTAGAACACCATCATCGTCACCACGCTGTCGTGCTGACGGAACTCTCCCTCAAAGCTCGGCTGGATCGGAGTTCGAGGGACTTCATCGAGTTGAACATGTGCAGAACTCGGAGGTGCCGTGTGTTCGGTACTTGATCGGTCGGATCGTGAAGACGTACGACTACATCAACCGCGTTGTGCTAACGCTTATGCTTTCGGTCTACGAGGATACGTGGACACACTCTCCCCTCTCATTCCTATGCATCACCATGATCTTGCATGTGGGTAGGAATTTTTTTGAAATTACTATGTTCCCCAACAGTGGTATCCGAGCCAGGTTATAAGCATTGATGTTATATGCACGAGTAGAACACAAGTGAGTTGTGGGCGATACAAGTCATACTGCTTACCAGCATGTCATACTTTGGTTCGGCGATATTGTTGGATGAAGCGGCCCGGACCGACATTACGCGTACGCTTACGCGAGACTGGTTCTATCGACGTGCTTTGCACATAGGTGGCTGGCGGGTGTCAGTTTCTCCAACTTTAGTTGAACCGAGTGTGACTACACCCGGTCCTTGAGAAGGTTAAAACAACACTAACTTGACGAAATATCATTGTGGTTTTGATGCGTAGGTAAGAACGGTTCTTGCTCAGCCCGTAGCAGCCACGTAAAACTTGCAACAACAAAGTAGAGGACGTCTAACTTGTTTTATAGGGCATGTTGTGACGTGATATGGTCAAGACATGATGATATATTTTATTGTATGAGATGATCATGTTTTGTAACCGAGTTATCGGCAACTGGCAGGAGCCATATGGTTGTCGCTTTATTGTATGCAATGCAATCGCCCTGTAATTGCTTTACTTTATCACTAAGCGGTAGCGATAGTCGTAGAAGCAACAGTTGGCAAGACGACAATGATGCTACGATGGAGATCATGGTGTCGCGCCGGTGACGATGGTGATCATGACGGTGCTTTGGAGATGGAGATCACAAGCACAAGATGATGATGGCCATATCATATCACTTATATTAATTGCATGCGTTGTTTATCTTTTATGCATCTTATTTTGCTTTGATTGACGGTAGCATTATAAGATGATCTCTCACTAAATTTCAAGATAAAAGTGTTCTCCCTGAGTATGCATCGTTGCCAAAGTTCGTCGTGCCCAGACACCATGTGATGATCAGGTGTGATAAGCTCTACGTCCATCTACAATGGGTGCAAGCCAGTTTTGCACATGCAGAATACTCATGTTAAACTTGACAAGCCTAGCATATGCAGATATGACCTCGGAACAATGAGACCGAAAGGTCGAGCGTGAATCATATAGTAGATATGATCAACACAGTGATGTTCACAATTGAAAACTACTCCATCTCACGTGATGATCGGACATGGTTTAGTTGATTTGGATCACGTGATCACTAAGATGATTAGAGCGATGTCTATCTAAGTGGGAGTTCTTAAGTAATATGATTAATTGAACTTCAATTTATCATGAACTTAGTCCTAGTAGTATTAGCGTATCTATGTTGTAGATCAATAGCTCGCGTTTAGCTCCTCTGTTTTATTTTTGATATGTTCCTAGAGAAAACTAAGTTGAAAAATGTTAGTAGAAATGATGCGGATTGGATCTGTGATCTGAGGATTATCCTCATTGCTGCATAGAAGAAATATGTCCTTGATGCACCGCTAGGTGACAGACCTATTGCAGGAGCAGATCCAGACGTCATGAACATTTGGCTAGCTCAATATGATGACTACTTGATAGTTTAGTGCACCATGCTTAAGATCTTAGAGTCGGGACTTCAAAGACGTTTCGAAAGTCATGGATCATATGAGATATTCCAGCGGTTGAAGTTAATATTTCAAGCAAATACCCGAGTTGAGAGATATGAAGCCTCCAACAAGTTATATAGCTAAAAGATGGAGGAGAATAGCTCAAGCAGTGAGCATGTGTTCAGATTGTGTGGGTACTACAAACGCTTGAATCAAGTGGGAGTTAATCTTCCAGATAAAATAGTGATTGACAGAATTCTCTAGTCACCATCACCAAGTTAGTAGAACTTCGTGATGAACTATAGTATGCAAGGGATGACAAAATCGTTTCCCAAGCTTTTCATGATGATGAAATCGATGAAGGTAGAAATCAAGAAAGAGCATCAAGTGTTGATGATTAACAAGACCACTAGTTTCAAGAAAAGGGCAAAGGGAAAGAAAGGGAACTTCAAGAAGAACGGCAAGCAAGTTGCTGCTCAAGTGAAGAAGCCCAAGTCTGGACCTAAGCCTGAGACGAAGTGCTTCTACTGCAAAGGGACTGGTCACTGGAAGAGGAACTGCCCCAAGTATTTGGCGGATAAGAAGGATGGCAAAGTGAACAATGCTATCTTTGATATACATGTTATTGATGTGTACTTTACTAGTGTTTATAGCAACCCCTCGGTATTTGATATTGTTTTAGCTGCCAAGTGTAGTAACTCGAAACGGGAGTTGCAGAATGAACAGAGACTAGTTAAGGGTGAAGTGACGATGTGTGTTGGAAGTGGTTCCAAGATTGATACGATCATCATCGCAGACGCCCTATACTTTCGGGATTAGTGTTAAACCTAAATAAATGTTATTTGGTGTGTGCGTTGAGCATGAATATGATTTGATCATGTTTATTGCAACACGGTTATTCATTTAAGTTAGAGAATAATTGTTGTTCTGTTTACATGAATAAAACCTTCTATGGTCATACACCGAATGAAAAATGATTCGTTGGATCTCGATCGTAGTGATACACATATTCATAATATTGAAGCCAAAAGATGCAAAGTTAATAATGAAAGTGCAACTTATTTGTAGCACTGCCGTTTAGGTCATATTGGTGTAAAGTGCATGAAGAAACTCCATGTTGATGGGCTTTTGGAATCACTTTATTATGAATCAGTTGATGCTTGCGAACCATGCTTCATGGGTAAGATGACTAAGACTCTATTCTCTGGAACAATGGAGCAAGCAACAGACTTGTTGGAAATAATACATACTGATGTATGCAGTCCGATGATTGTTGAGGCTAGCGGCGGGTATCGTTATTTTTCTGACCTTCACAGATGATTTGAGAAGATATGGGTATATCTACTTGATGAAACATAAGTCTGAAACATTTGAAAAGTTCAAAGAACTTCAGAGTGAAGTGGAAAATAATCGTTACAAGAAAATAAAGTTTCTACGATCTGATCGCAGAGACAAATATTTGAGTTACGAGTTTGGTCTTCAATTAAAACAATGTGGAATAGTTTCACAACAAATCGTGCCACCTGGAACACCACAACATAATGGTGTGTCTGAACGTCATAACCGTACTATTATTGGATATAGTGCCATCTATGATGTTTCTTACCGATTAACCACTATAGTTTTGGGGTTATGCATTAGAGACAACTGCATTCACGTTAAAAAGGGCACCATCTAAATCCGTTGAGACGACACCGTATGGAATGTGGTTTGGCAAGAAACCAAAGTTGTCGTTTCTTAAAGTTTGGGGTTGCGATGCTTATAAGAAAAAGTTTCATCCTAATAAGTTCAAACCCAAATCGGAGAAATGTGTCTTCATAGGATACCCAAAGGAGATAGTTGGGCACACCTTCTATCACAGATCCGAAGGCAAGACATTCATTGCTGAGAATGGATCCTTTCTAGAGAAGTAGTTTGTCTCGAAAGAAGTGAGTGGGAGGAAAGTAGAACTTGATGAGGTAACTGTACCTGCTCCCTTATTGGAAAGTAGATCATCACAGAAATCTGTTTCTGTGACTCCTACACCAATTAGTGAGGAAGCTGATGATGATGATCATGTAACTTCAGATCAAGTTTCTACCGAACCTGGTAGGTTAACCGGAGTGAGATCCGCACAAGAGTGGTACGGTAATCCTGTTCTGGAGGTCATGTTAATTGAGCATGACGAACCTACGAACTATGAGGAAGCGATGATAAGCCCAGATTCCGCAAAATGGCTTGAGGCTATGAAATCTGAGATTGGATCCATGTATGAGAACAAAGTATGGACATTGATTGACTTGCTCGATGATTGGTGAGTCATTAAGAATAAATGGATCTTCAAGAGGAAGGCGGACGCTGATAGTAGTGTTACTATCTACAAAGATCGAATTGTCGAGAAGTGTTTTCGACAAGTTCAAGGTGTTGACTATGATGAGATTTTCTCACTCGTATCGATGCTTAAAAGTTTGTCCGAATCATGTTAGCAGTTGCCGCATTTTATTAAATCTGGCAAATACATGTGAAAACTGTATTCATTCATGGATTTCTTAAAAAGAGTTGTATATGATGCAACCAGAAGGTTTTGTCGACCCTAAAGGTGCTAACAAAGTGAGAGAACTCCAGCGACCCATCTATGGATTGGTGCAAGCATCTCGGCGTTGGAATATATGCTTTGATAAAGTGATCAAAGTATATGGTTTTATACAGACTTGCGGTGAAGCATGTATTTACAAGAAAGTGAGTGGGAGCACTACAACATTTCTGATAAGTATATGTGGATGACATATTGTTGATCGAAAAGAATGTAGAATTTTATGGAAAGCATAAAGGAGTATTTGAAAGGAGTTTTTCAAAGAAAGACCTCGATCAAGCTGCTTAAACATTGAGCATCAAGATCTATAGAGATAGATCAAGACGCTTGATAAGTTATTTCAATGAGTACATACCTTGACAAGATTTTGAAGTAGTTCAAAATGGAACAGTCAAAGAAGGAGTTCTTGCCTGTGTTGCAAGGTTTGAAGTTGAGTAAAGACTCAAAACCCGACCATAGCAGAAAATAGAAAGAGAATGATAAGTCATTCCCTATGCCTCAGTCATAGGTTCTATAAAGTATGCTATGCTGTTTACTAGTCCTATTGTATACCTTAGCATCTTTCTGGCAAGGGAGTACAATATTGATCTAGGAGTAGATCACTTGACAACGGTCAAAATTATCCTTAGGGGTCTAAGGAAATATTTCTTGGTTATGGAGGTGATAAAAGAGTTCGTCGTAAAGAGTTACGTCGATGCAAGCTTTTTACATCGATCTAGATGACTCTAAGTCTCAATCTGGATACATATTGAATATGGGAGCAATTAGCTAGTAGCTCCGTGCAGAGCATTGTAAACATAGAAATTTGCGAAATACATATGGATCTGAATGTTACAGACCCGTAGACTAAACTTCTCTCACTAGCAAAACATGATCACTCTTTGGGTGTTAATCACATAGCGATGTGAACTAGATTATAGACTCTAGTAAACCCTTTGGATATTAGTCACATGGAGATGTGAACTAATAACATAAAGATGTGAACTAGATTATTGACTCTAGTGCAAGTGGGAGACTGAAGGAAATATGCCCTAGAGGCAATAATAAAGTTATTATTTATTTACTTATATCATGATAAATTTTTATTATTCATGCTAGAATTGTATTAACCGGAAAGATGATACATGTGTGAATACATAGACAAACAGAGTGTCACTAGTATGCCTCTACTTGACTAGCTCGTTGATCAAAGATGGTTATGTTTCCTATCCATAAACAAAGAGTTGTCATTTGATTAACGGGATCACATAATTAGGAGAATGATATGATTGACTTGACCCGTTCTGTTAGCTTAGCACTTGATCGTTTAGTTTGTTGCTATTGCTTTCTTCATGACTTATACATGTTCCTATGACTATGAGATTATGCAACTCCCGTTTTCCAGAGGAACACTTTGTGTTCTACCAAACGTCACAACGTAACTGGGTGATTATAAAGGTGATCTACAGGTGTCTCCGAAGGTACTTGTTGGGTTGGTGTATTTCGAGATTAGGATTTGTCACTCCAATTGCAGAGAGGTATCTCTGGTCCCACTTGGTAATACACATCACTTAAGCCTTGAAAGCATTGCAACTAATGAGTTAGTTGCGGGATGATGTATTACGGAACAAGTAAAGAGACTTGCCGGTAACAAGATTGAACTAGGCATTGAGATACCGACGATCGAATCTCGAGAAAGTAACATACCGATGACAAAGGGAACAACGTATGTTGTTATTCGGTTTGACCGATAAAGATCTTCGTAGAATATGTAGGAGCCAATATGAGCATACAGGTTCCCCTATTGGTTATTGACCGGAGACGTGTCTCGGTCATGTCTACATAGTTCTCGAACCCGTAGGGTCCGCACGCTTAAAGTTCGATGATGGTTATATTATGAGTTTATGTGTTTTGATGTACCTAAGGTCGTTCGGAGTCCCGGATGAGATTGGGGACATGACGAGGAGTCTCGAAATGGTCGAGATGTAAAGATTGATATACTGGACGACTATATCCGGACATCGGAAAGGTTCCAAATGGTTCGGGTTTTTTCGGAGTTCCGGGGAGTTACGGGAATATGGGGGAAGAAGTATATGGGCCTTATTGGGCTTTAGGGGAGAGAGAGGCAGGCCGCACTCCCCCCAATGACTAGTCCGAATTTGACTAGGGGGAGGGGCGGTTCCCCCTTCTTCCTTCTCTTCCCTCTTCCCCTTCCTTGTCTCCTACTCCTACTACTTGGAAGGGGAGGAATCCTACTCCCGGTGGGAGTAGGACTCCTCCAGGGCGTGTCATAGGGGTCGGCCCTCTCCTTCTCCTCCACTCCTTTATATACGTGGCCAGTTGGAACCCCATAGAGACAACAATTGATCCCTTGGATCTCTTAGCCGTGTGCGGTGCCCCCCTCCACCATAATCCACCTCGGTCATATCATAGCGGTGCTTAGGCGAAGCCCTGCGTCGGTAGAACATCATTATCGTCACCATGTCGTCGTGCTGACGAAACTCTCCCTCAAAGCTCGGCTGGATCGGAGTTCGAGGGACGTCATCAAGTTGAACGTGTGTAGAACTCGGAGGTGCCGTGCGTTCGGTACTTGATCAGTCGGATCATGAAGACGTATGACTACATCAACCGCGTTGTGCTAACGCTTCCGCATTCGGTCTACGAGGGTACGTGGACACACTCTCCCCTCTCGTTGCTATGCATCACCATGATCTTGCGTGTGCATAGGAATTTTTTGAAATTACTATGCTCCCCAACAACTCCACCGGATCCATCTGCTTATAGTACTTAGAGTCAACCTGAAGAGGATTTTTGATGACCCGAAACGTCATCGTCGGCTTAATGGCCGAACGGGCGGTCATATTGAAGCCGCCCAGCCGGAGGGTTTGGCCTGGGGCAGTGCTCCTCCGGAGGTGACGTTGTCCTTGAGAACAAGGCTAGCCCTCGATCCTATCTTTTGACGGCACAGTGGAACTCTCAATGAAAGCACCAATGTCGGTGTCAAAACCGGCGAATCTCGGGTAGGGGGTCCCGAACTGTGCGTCTAGGATCGATGGTAATAGGATACGGGGGACACAATGTTTACCCAGGTTCGGGCCCTCTCTATGGAGGTAATACCCTACTTCCTGCTTGATTGATCTTGATGAATATGAGTATTACAAGAGTTGATCTACCATGCGATCGTAATGGCTAAACCCTAAAAGTCTAGCCTGGCCATGATTATGTGTGTCTATCTACGAACCTAGCCCTCCGGTTTATATAGATATGGGAGGGATCTAGGGTTACACAAGGTCGATTACAGAGAAAGGAATATTCATATTTGGTTGCCAAGCTTGCCTTCCATGCCAAGGAGAGTTCCATCCGGACACGGGTAGAGTCTTCGGTCTTCGTATCTTCACGACCCATCAGTCCGGCCCTTATCCAATAGGTCGGACGCCCGAGGACCCCTTAGTCCAGGACTCCCTCACTCGCGCCGGGTGCGGCAAGCTGGCTTGGGGCGCTCAAGGCCAGTGGGGGATTCGAGACAAGAGAAGGTTGCTTCCGTGGAGAATTTGCCGCCTTAGCAGAAGGGACCCTGAGGAGCCACAGTCAGGAGGAGAAGCAGCACTTGAGAAATTACAAAGATAAGGTACTCACTCATCTATGGCGATATACTTCCTCTGCTTCAACGGCCGGAAGGCATCACTGTTGTAGCTTGGAGACCCTTTCCTCTTGCGAAGCGCATCAAATTCCAAATGGAGCCTGCCGAAGCCTTGGACGTGGCTGGTGGGGCACCTGAGGTGGCGACCTCGGGAGTGCTGGGCTGAGGGGAGCCCACTAGCTCCGCGTCATGATGACCTGCTGAGACCTCGGAGGCTTCGGCCTCGGGAGCAGCAGATTCCGTCGCCCCCTTAGCTGTCACCAAGGGGCAAGATTCGCGGGCTCCCGAGGGTGGTGCCTCAGGACCCTTGAGCGGTGCCGACGCCTCAGCACCCGCGCCTCCAGCCTCCAGCGGTGCTTGCCCCCCTGCATCCACTCTTGTGGTAAGTTTGGCGCTGGCAGCAAGAAGGGGAACCACGGAGACAGGGTTCTCGCGGGGCCCTTCAAGGCCGGCTGGACGCAGTCCCCATTCATCAAAGGGGGGCATCTGCCCCGCGAACTCCACCCTGTTCGAGCAGCAGTACAGAAGACAGCCCTCCTACGGCATATCGGCTGGCGAGGAGTCGCCCATCAGGACCTCGAGCACCGTTCTTCGTGCCTCGAGCGGAAGCCACGACTCCTGAAGCCTCATGCGATCCTGGCCGCCGCACAGGGCCCACATCGGCTGGGAATGGCGCTGGAGTGGGGCGACGTGCCTCTGGAGGAACTCCTTCATCACCATGGGCGCAATCACACCGAGATCTCTCAGCCTCTTCAACCGGAGCCAGACGAAGGCAAGGCAGGGGTCCGCGAGCTTCTCGTGGCCCCAGCCGAAGCTGGGAACGGTGAGCGCCAAAGGGGGCTGAGCACACCGACGTCCACGAACACCCACCTTGTCTGAAACCCACTAGCAGATGGTGGGAGCTCAAAGTCAATCCCCGAGCCTGCCGTCGCAGCCACGGCCTAGAAGCTCAGGCATCCCAAGCATTGTCGAGGATCGGTCAGGTACAGCGAGAAGAAATGATGTAGTAGGGCCACGGAAGGAGCAATGCCCACCATTGTCGATGTTCTGGGAAAGGGGATCCCCAGACTTGCCTACCTGCGGCCCATGGCATGGCTCTGCAAGCGGGCCCATACGGCTCATCTTCACCAACAAGCATACAAGAACCTCACGGGGGGCCAAGCCTCGCGAGGCGGACGACACAAGACCTCCTCAGGAGCGACCTCACCAGGCTGGCTCGCGAGGGGCGGAGAGATCGAGGCCAGTGAGGGAGTCCTGGATTAGGGGGTGTTCGGATAGCCGGACTATACCTTCAGCCGGACTCCTGGACTATGAAGATACAAGATTGAAGACTTCGTCCTGTGTCCGGAAGGGACTTTCCTTGGCGTGGAAGGCAAGCTTGGCGATACGGATATGTAGATCTCCTACCATTGTAACCGACTTTGTGTAACCCTAACCCTCTCCGGTGTCTATATAAACCGGAGGGTTTTAGTCCGTAGGACAACATACAGAACAACAATCATACCATAGGCTAGCTTCTAGGGTTTAGCCTCTCCGATCTCGTGGTAGATCTACTCTTGTACTACCCATATCATCAATATTAATCAAGCAGGACGTAGGGTTTTACCTCCATTGAGAGGGCCCGAACCTGGGTAAAACTTCGTGTCCCTTACCTCCTGTTACCATCGGGCCTAGACACACAATTCGGGACCCCTTATCCGAGATCCACCGGTTTTGACACCGACATTGGTGCTTTCATTGAGAGTTCCTCTGTGTCGTCACCATCAGGCTCAATGGCTCCTACGATAATCAATAGCGATGCAATCTAGGGTGAGACCTTCCTCCCCGGATAGATCTTCGTCTTCAGCGGCTTCGCACTGCGGGCCAATTCACTTGGCCATCTGGAGCAGATCGAAAGCTACACCCCTGGCCGTCAGGTCAGATTTGGAAGTTTAAACTACACGGCTGACATCCGTGGGGACTTGATCTTCGACGGATTCAAGCCACTGCCGAGCACGCCGCACTGTCCCGACAAGCATGATCTAGCTCTACCGCCGAACAGTGCCCTGGAGGCCGCACTGTTGGGGAACGCAGTAATTTCAAAAAAATTCCTACGCACACGCAAGATCATGGTGATGCATAGCAACGAGAGGGGAGAGTGTTGTCTACGTACCTACGCAGACCGACTGCGGAAGCGTTGACGCAACATAGAGGAAGTAGTTGTACGTCTTCCCGATCCGACCGATCCAAGCACCGTTACTCCGGCACCTCCGAGTTCTTAGCACACGTACAGCTGATCCCCGGTCTCCGATCCAGCAAAGCGTTGGGGAGGAGTTCCGTCAGCACGACGGCGTGGTGACGATCTTGATGTTCTACCGTCGCAGGGCTTCGCCTAAGCACCGCTACAATATGATCGAGGTGGAATATGGTGGCAGGGGGCACCGCAGACGGCTAAGGAACGATCTCAAGGATCAACTTGTGTGTCCTAGGGTGCCCCCCTGCCTCCGTATATAAAGGAGCCAATGGGGAGGGGCTAGCCGGCCAAGGGGGGCGCGCCAGGAGAGTCCTACTCCCTTTGGTAGTAGGATTCCCCCCCCCCAATCCTACTTGGAAAAGGACTCCTTGAGGGGGGAAAGAGAGAGAGGGGGCCGGCCACCTCTCCTTGTCCTAATAGGTAGGGGAGGGGGGAGGCGCGCAGCCCACCTTGGGCTGCCCCTTTCTCCTTTCCACTAAAGCCCACTAAGGCCCATATAGCTCCCGGGGGGGTTCCGGTAACCTCCTGGTACTCCAGTAAAATCCCGATTTCACCCGGAACACTTCCGATATCCAAACATAGGCTTCCAATATATCAATCTTTATGTCTCGACCATTTCGAGACTCCTCGTCATGTACGTGATCACATCCGGGACTCCGAACTAACTTCGGTACATCAAAATGCATAAACTCATAATAACTATCATCGTAACGTTAAGCGTGCGGACCCTACGGTTCGAGAATAATGCAGACATGACTGAGACACATCTCCGGTCAATAACCAATAGAGGGACATGGATGCCCATATTGGCTCCTACATATTCTACGAAGATCTTTATCGGTCAGACCGCATAACAACATACGTTATTCCCTTTGTCATCGGTATGTTACTTGCCCGAGATTCGATCGTCGGTATCCAATACCTAGTTCAATCTCGTTACCGGCAAGTCTCTTTACTTGTTCCGTAATATATCATCTCGCAACTAACTCATTAGTTGCAATGCTTGCAAGGCTTATGTGATGTGCATTACCAAGAGGGCCCAGAGATACCTCTCCGACAATCGGAGTGACAAATCCTAATCTCGAAATACGCCAACCCAACATGTACCTTTGGAGACACGTGTAGTACTCCTTTATAATCACCCAGTTACGTTGTGACGTTTGGTAGCACCCAAAGTGTTCCTCTGGCAAACAGGAGTTGCATAATCTCATAGTCATAGGAACATGTATAAGTCATGAAGAAAGCAATAGCAACATACTAAACGATCGGGTGCTAAGCTAATGAAATGGGTCATGTCAATCAGATCATTCAACTAATGATGTGACCTCATTAATCAAATAACAACACTTTGTTCATGGTTAGGAAACATAACCATCTTTGATTAACGAGCTAGTCAAGTAGAGGCATACTAGTGACACTAAGTTTGTCTATGTATTCACACATGTATTATGTTTCCGGTTAATACAATTCTAGCATGAATAATAAACATTTATCATGATATAAGGGAATAAATAATAACTTTATTATTGCCTCTAGGGCATATTTCCTTCAGTCTCCCACTTGCACTAGAGTCAATAATCTAGTTCACATCGCTATGTGATTAACACCAATAGTTCACATCTTTATGTGATTGGTTCACATCTCCATGTGACTAACACCCAAAGGGTTTACTAGATTCGATAATCTAGTTCACATCGCTATGTGATTAACACCCAAAGAGTGATCATGTTTTGCTTGTGAGAGAAATTTAGTCAACGGGTCTGCCACATTCAGATCCGCATGTATTTTGCAAATTTCTATGTCAACAATGCTCTGCTTGGAGCTACTCTAGCTAATTGCTCCCACTTTCAATATGTATCTAGACCGAGACTTAGAGTCTTCTAGATCAGTGTCAAAAACTTGCATCGACGTAACCCTTTACGACGAACCTTTTTTGTCACGTCCATAACCAAGAAACATATCCTTATTTCACTAAGGATGATTCTGACCGCTGAGTGAACTACTCCTAGATCACTATTTTACTCCCTTGCCAAATCAGTGCAGGGTATACAATAGATCTGGTACACAGCATGACATACTTTATAGAACCTATGGCCAAGGCATAGGGAATGACTTTCATTCTCTTTCTATCTTCTGCCGTGGTCGGGCTTTGAGTCTTACTCAATTTCATACCTTGTAACACAGCCAAGAACTCTTTCTTTGACTATTCCATTTTTGAACTACTTCAAAATATTGTCAAGGTATGTACTCATTGAAAAAACTTATCAAGCGTCTTGATCTATCTCTATAGATCTTGAAGCTCAATATGTAAGCAGCTTCACCGAAGTCTTTCTTTGAAAAACTCCTTTCAAACACTCCTTTATGCTTTACAGAATAATTCTACATTATTTCCGATCAACAATATGTCATTCACATATACTTATCAGAAATGCTGTAGTGCTCCCACTCACTTTCTTGTAAATACAGGCTTCACCGCAAGTCTGTATAAAACTATATGCTTTGATCAACTCATCAAAGCGTATATTCCAACTCCGAGATGCTTGCACCAGTCCATAGATGGATCGCTGGAGCTTGCATATTTTGTTAGCACCTTTAGGATTGACAAAACCTTCTAGTTGTATCATATACAACTCTTCTTTAATAAATCTATTAAGGAATGCAGTTTTGTTTATCCATTTGCCAGATTTCATAAAATGCGGCAATTGCTAACATGATTCGGACAGACTTAAGCATAGATACGAGTGAGAAACTCTCATCGTAGTCAACACCTTGAACTTGTCGAAAACCTTTTGCGACAATTCTAGCTTTGTAGATAGTAACACTACTATCAGCGTCCATCTTCCTCTTGAAGATCCATTTATTCTCAATTGCTTGTCGACCATCGGGCAAATCCATCAAAGTCCATACTTTGTTCTCATACATGGATCATATCTCAGATTTTATGGCCTCAAGCCATTTTGTGGAATCTGGGCTGACCATCGCTTCTTCATAGTTTGCAAGTTCGTCATGGTCTAGTAACATGACTTCCAGAACAGGATTACCGTACCACTCAAGCGCCGCCCCAAATCCCGCCTCGACAGAAATAGTGATCACACAGACCCAACGCTGGAGCAGGGCGAACCGCTGCCGGACAACGACAATCCGGATAATCAAACCGAACAAACAAATTCTATTAAGGATAATGGTCCGGACGACATAACGCCGGACAGGCACCCGGAGCAGCAGAATGCCCGTAAAAGGCTTGTTGCCACCGCGAGAAGTCTGAAAAAGCAGAAGCAAAGGCTCAAGGCTGCGCAAGACACACTCCAAATCAGATGGAGTAAAATACTCAACACAGCAGCGATGTATGGCGACAATCGCCCCTCCAAGAGCTACCCAAAGCGGAAGCTGCTATCTGAATTCGATGAGGAGGCCTTAGACCCCCCACAACCAAATATCAAAGCAGCCACCTGGTCGGATAGACGACCCCTCTATCAACACAGAGCGGCATACAACGCAACTCACAATACAACACGCGACCCATGCGAGGGCTCACACCCACAGGACGGCGCAAAAAGATCCATCTATGGACCACGCAAGCGCGCCCCAGCATACAATGCAACACAACAAACATCCGAACAACGCGTACACCCAGCTACAGGGGTGCCGCACACCCCCTATGTTTCACCGATGAGGTGCTGGACCATGAATTTCCAGAGGGATTCAAGCCCGTAAACATAGAGGCATACGACGGAACAACAGACCCTGGGGTCTGGATTGAGGACTACATCCTTCAGATCCATATGGCTCGAGGAGACGATCTCCACGCCATCAAGTACTTACCCCTCAAGCTCAAAGGGCCAGCTCGTCACTGGCTCAAAGGCCTCCCCGAAAGCTCCATTGGAAGTTGGGAAGAGCTCGAAGACGCCTTTCGGGCAAATTTTCAAGGGACTTACGTCCGACCTCCGGATGCGAACGATTTGAGTCATATAACTCAACAGCCCGGAGAGTCAGCAAGAAAGCTTTGGAATAGGTTTCTTACTAAAAAGAACCAGATTGTCGAATGCTCGGACGCCGAAGCCTTGGCAGCTTTCAAGCATAGCGTCCGTTATGAATGGCTCGCCAGACACCTCGGCCAAAATAAGCCGAGAACGATGGCCGCATTAACAACCTCATGACCCGCTTTTGCGCGGGTGAGGACAGCTGGCTAGCCAGATGCAGCACCAGCGACCCCAGTACATCTAAAGTTAGAGATGGAAATGGGAAATCACGGCGCAACAGCAATAACAAACGCCGGAATAAAGAGGACAGCACGAAGGGCACGGCAGTAAATGCCGGATTCAAAAGCTCTTGGCCAGGTCAAAAGCCGCCGCCTAAAGGCACCAGGGATGAACTGTCCAGCCTCAACAAAATTCTGGATCAAGTATGTCAGATCCATAGTACCCCTGGTAAACCTGCTAATCATACCCACAGAGAATGTTGGGTCTTCAAGCAGTCCGGCAAGCTCAACGCCGTACACAAGGGGGAAGATACACCAAGAGAAGACGAGGATGAGCCTCCCAAGCAAGACACGGGGGAACAAAAGAAATTTCCACCAGAAGTCAAAACAGTAAACGTGTTACACGTGATCAAGGGAAAAAACAACGCGGCACTCCCAGGAAAATATACCCAAGTGCCTGTCACCGCGAAGTCCTGCCACTGGTCGTCTCAACCGATCACTTTCAACCATTGCGATGACTCAGCAAGTATCTGACACGCAGGATGGGCTGCGCTGGTATTAGACCCAGTAATTGGCGGATATCACTTCACACGAGTCTTGATGGACGGCGGCAGCAGCCTAAACCTAATATATCAGGATACAATCCGCGGGATGAGGTTAGACCCAACACAAATTCGCCATAGCAATACTACCTTTAAAGGAGTAACGCCAGGCCCAGGGGCTCGTTGTACGGGCTCCCTCCTACTACAAGTTATATTCGGCTCCCCCGGTAACTTCCGTCGCCAGCATTTAACTTTCCACATCGCTCAGTTTCAAAGTGGCCATCAAGCACTGCTCGGACGCGAAGCTTTCGCTCGCTTTAATGCAATACCACACTACGCCTGCCTCACACTCAAGATGCCCGGTCCACGTGGCATCATTTCAGTGCACGGAAATATCAAGCGATCTCTGCGCCGAAGAGAGTGAGGCTGCCTTGGCAGCCGCACACTAAAGGCGCCCGGACCAGCGAAAGCATCCAATAGGTCGTCAAGACCACAAACACAACTAATCGAGTCCGGCGCCGCTACTTACACCGAATAAATGGTCACACCCCTATTTGTCAATACAAGGGGCTCAACACGCGCAGACAAGTGGCAATTTCTTCTCATCTTGAATTATACATGGTTTCTTTAAAAACTATCTTTTTGCACGACAAATTTTTCACTGAACTTCCTCTCTTTTACAGACGATCATCGTGCTACACCCATCCAGGATACGGCACAACGGAGACACAGGCGCAGACGTGCAGCAGGGACCCGCTCCAAGGATTCTTTTTAGATTAAGACCCTGCGTAAACCTTTTTTACTGTCTCTTGTTGATACATATCCACCATTGAGAAGGATGCTGACGTCTTGGCATGTGGCCACGCCAGAACAATGCACGTACCTGGACACAAGGGGCTTCTTACAAAGGCCATTATTTAGGCCCGGTTTATACCACAAAGACCGAATACCTTAGGGAGTGTTCGGCGTCGCGAGTTTGGCCCTATATGCATCAGCTCCGAATCATTGTCTTTGGTCAAATGTTGGGTTTGCCGGCTCCTGTGTTTTGGTGCCTTAAGTTCCGCTTTACCGGCTAAGGTAGCACCAGGAGAACTATTGCGATTGTGCCCTCGTTCATCCGGATGAGCACCTCAGTAGAGAAAGCCGAAAACTGACTATCATGATATAGCGTGAGACTGGTCAACCACTCGATGACCTATGGGAATGTTAGAATTCCTCCGCCTTAACGAAGGGCCGTTTTCCAGCCAGGCATGTACACACCCCGGAATCAGGAGAGTGCGGAGCCACCAGGGGCTATCTAGTAGCCTCACTGTCAAACTCCTATGGCTAAGTGAAAGTGTTAAAGCGTTATAGTCCGGTTGCCTCGCTCGCTCCGCTATCACCTCCTTAATAGGACCAAGACATTGGGTTAAGTGTGAACGCGTGTTTTTGCGAGCACCTCCGCATTATATGCATGGGGGTTGAAGCCGACGAATGCAGTCTTTCAGGTTATACACATGTATACATAAACGGCCACCCAGGAGGCATCATATTACTTTCAGGAAAAATTATAAAAATGGCCTTATAAAAATTTATAAAAGCATTTCACTTACAATGAGATTACATATCACTCAAACATAATATTTTTTGAGCACTAGGTCTCTATCAAACGAGCACCCTCAAGAACTTCTTCAAAGTAGTGCTCAGCAGCCCTTTGACCTATGGCCGAATCCCGCGCTGCAACAGTGGTAGCATCCATCTCCGCCCAGTATGCTTTAACACGGGCAAAGGCCATCCGTGCGCCCTCTATGCACGCCGACCTCTTCATCGCATTAATGCGCGCACCATGTCAAGGAACTGCTGCACCGAGCTGAAATAGCTGTTCGGTTTTGACCTTTCCGGCCATAGCTGATCCACAACAGACCTCATGGAGAGTCCGGACAACCTATTTAGTTCAGCCCATTCGGCTAATTGGTCAGTCAATGAAAGCAGACGCTCAGGAGAATGGAATTGTCTCCAAAACAGCTGGTCAACTTCACGGTCCGTCTGACCCTAGAAGTACTTGGCCGCATCGGCAGCACTCGCCGCCAAATCCATATACACATCCTCCGAACTCCACAGCCGATCCAGAGGGGCATACCGTGGATCTCCGAACTTCATTCGCAACATAAAGGATTTCCCAGCTACAATATCCCCGGCTTCCCGCAGCTCCACCTTCTTTTCCCTCATAGCAGAGCAGAGGTCTTTTCTCGTCGCAGCAGCCTTCTCAAGGTCCGATGCCTTCGCTTGGTTTTCCTTTTCAAGAACCCGGCCATGGTCAGCGGCAGCTTTTAATTCTATGGCCATCTTGGCCATCTTGTCTCGGCTCTCTCCATGCGCGGCCTTCTCGGCTTGCAACTCTTCGGCCGCCTTCAAAGCAGCCACATTACCCAACCTCGCTTGTTCCTTGGCTCGGGCAAGTTCTGCCCGCAAGGCTCAATAGTGGCAGCTCCATCTGCAGTCACAACATATTAAAGATACTGGCATCATCCTGCTCTTCCTATGTGGCGTTTACCAGATAATTACACTTACCCTGTGCCTCGTCAAGCCTTTTGTTAACAAGCACGATGTCGGCGTCTGCCGCATCCAACTGCCGTTCTAAATGGGCAAACTCGCTAGTCCGGCTAGCCACCGGAGCTTCCATCACCTGCACATAGAGGCAGTTTGGTTATTACCTAGGAATATGATCCTCTGTTCATCGTCATTTCCGACGACAACCAGAGTCTCTGTGACACCCCAAAAAAATTTGGCCTTGTTTTATTGAATTAAAATTTTGCCAGGAATTAAAACTTTGAATTTCTGAGCTCCATTTTGATTTTTTTAAATCATTTCCTTCCCTGTTATGATGAGTTTTTCCCAAAGTGAAAACCTTTCAAATATGTTATTGGGCTTGTTTAACCTCTCAAGAAAAACTTCCCTTTTATCAAGTATAACTAATTACATAATTAATTTGCTTAATATTTATTTTCTTGAAAAATGGTTCTTCAAGGTTATATGGCCATATTTGAACTACAACCATTTGATAAATTCACCTAAAATTCTAACCAAAATTTGGAGATGTCATGTGATGTTTTTAAATCACTTTTATGCAAAAATATATTTTATTCATGAAATATTTTGAGCTCTACACTCAATTTTTCTTCTCTGGTCCAAAGTGCAATTTGCACTACAACCCATTTAAATATTTCTTTCTGGCCTCCACCAAAATTATGGGATGTTGGTAGTAGCTTATGAATCAACTTTATGCAAAAACCTAGTGCTGTTATTTGAAAATTTTGAGTGAATCAACCTCATCTTCATTCTGGTCCAACATGATGGTTTGTACAGCAACCATATTCTTGCTTGCTCTTTAGCTCTTGATTCTTTTTCCTACTTGTAGACAGCCCTACCAAACCCCTAAATCCAGGAGCATGCACCCATTGGCATATTTTTGGTTCATGAAATAATGTCATTTATTTCCTGTCCAGAATTGTGGTTTTGCAAAACTTGCACTAGCAAGTTTCTGCTTTTGGCCAACTAACCTCACCACTCTCTCTTGCATCTAAAGAGACCACCATCTGGAGTTTTTGGCCACTCCAAGACCTGCCTAAGTGCCCTTAGCATTTTGTCAAACACCTTATGGGCAAGACCAGTTTTGACATGAGTTTTGGCATTGCACTGTGAACTTGCACCTCTGATCAAACAAGCATGTCCACTAGACTCCCTGTTACTCCTAACCTAGTCCTGTTTCTTCCCAGCCTCAACCTCGACCTCTAGCACGCTCTGGCATTGCGTCGAGCATGTCCCACGCACGCCCGGAGCGCGAGCAGAGCGCGCGTATTGCACGACCCGCGCCCGAACCGACACGCTGGCCCCCACGGTTTTGGCTCGCTCCGTAGCATCACGCCACGCACTCCCCTTCTCACAGCTACGCGCCAAGCCGCCCCTCGCCGCGCCCGGCAGGCCAAGCGCTAGCCGCCGCCGCCGCCCGACAGCCTCTGCCCATGTCGGCGCCGCCGAACCTTCCTCCTCTCGCCACCTGGCCCCTGGAACAGCGCGTGCTCATCCGCGAGTGTGTCCACTAGCGCTCGTCGCCGCCACGTCGCCCTGGCTACAGAGAGGCGGTTCGCCGGAGGGTTTATCCCCGGCCGCCGCGGAACCGACCTCGACGAGCTATAAAAAGAGGTCCCCGAACCCATTCAAGCACACAGGCAATCTTAGAATGCTCCCCTAGTTCTCCCGTGGCAGCCAATCGACCCGGGGAGGCCTCCTTCCTCATCTCCGGCAACTGCAGCCGCCGCCACTGCCCCGGCCAATTCGGCACCACCAGGACCTCCCACTCTCCGTTCTCTCCACCAAGAGCTTCCTCATCTTCCCGTGAACCATTCCCACAACTCGATGTTGATCAGGAACCACCGTAGCCCCAAAATCACCTTGCTCCCGAAGCTCCCCTCCGCCGCGAAGCTCACCGCCGACGACCCCGTCCACCCCCGAGACCGTAACACCCACCGGTGGGACCGCCTCGACCCCCTGAGCCCGTGGATGGCTTCGGTTTCTCGAACGGAGACGCCAATCACCGGCGGCGATCGCCGGAGTTCCGCCTCCGCTCGGGACAGAGAAAGAGGAGGGATAGACTGGTCAAACCTGACCAGTGGGCCCTCTGGACCCACTGTCAGTGACCGCGTGCCTGTCCACGTGGGATCAAGTGAAGGCGTATTTCCCCCAGTACGTTTTCCCCGCTCCGAAAGCGTATTCCCCTCCGAAACGTTTTCTTTTCAGTTTTATTTTATATAACAGATTTGACCAGAACTTTGACTGGCTATAACTTTTTAAATATAACTCCAAATGAATTGATTCTTTTTCCTACATCTCTCAAATAATGTCTAGTTTATTTTAAGATTTATTTGAAAATTTTCCAAACAACTTTTTTGTACTGTTTTTGAAATGTGTGTTAATTCAAATATATTTTAAAATAGGATTTTGGAGAGAGAGAAGAAACTTTCAAAAGTTTTGGAGAGCACCTCACCCCTCCACAACTTAGAGGCAAGCATTCTGAACCCTGGCATAATGTTTTTGGTGTGTTATTTGACACGTTTATAACACCACCTTACTTCGAAGGACTTGTTATTTCATGTGACATGATCATTTGCATGGAAGCATATTAGTGATTTCCTCGCTGTTGGAAATGAATATAATTGTGATGGTAATCATCCTCGTGTGCCTTGCATGCATGCCGGAAAGGAATCCGGGAAAGCCTCGGCCTTGGGTAGGCGTGAGCTTGTCGCCGGTCCCCGTCGGGACGGTTATGTCCGGTATGGCATGGTAAGGTATATTGAGTGGTGTTTTTGTTGATTGAAATATATTTGTTTACATGTCATGCAGGGAACTTATAAACCTCCTGAGTCGACCGTAGACCGAGTCTTGTTTCCAGTAACCCCCATACTTGCTATGTACTACCACTTGTCCCTGCCGCAGGTAGGGTATGGTTCAGTAAGTCGTCAACCCCTTTCAAGCACACACCGTACAGAGAGGCCATGGTGGAAGATATCGGTTGTAGCCGGTAGGCATGCCACCTGGTCCGGGGGCATGGGTGTTTCCGGTTGGGACCGAGAGGGGAGGCCACCCCTTAGAGCGCGCGATATAAATTTGACCCCATGCTACGCGAGGTTGTAGCCTCCCCACTTAGAGTTTTGCTTAACAAGTGTCGTGGGTGATTCCAGACACCGATGAGTTAAGCTGGTGTGTGCAAGTTAGGCGTGTTTTCAACTAAAAAACCGTAAACGGAATTAGTCCCGATGGACTAAAGGAAATCCGTTACTCGTGGGTAAAGAGTACACCCTCTGCAGAGATTAAAACCTGTTCGAATAGCCGTGTCCATGGTTAAGGATTACAGTCTGGGATGGGTCAAGTGTTGGTCTTAGTGTCGGTCTTCGGAGGAGAAATTGTTAAACCAGAACTTGGACCGTGACTTGTGACTTGTGAAGATTATGATTATTATCTTGTAATGGACTAACCCATTGCATTAATTATATTATTGAGTATCCCTGGGACGGTTCTACCTCCTGGATATTCATTGTGATTATTTATCTTGTAAGCCCTTTATGTGGCGTCGCTCAGATGCCCGACTGTGGCATTTCTTTTAAAGCCCTTTATGTGGTGTCGCTCAGATGCCCGACTGTGGCATTTCTTTTAAAGCCCTTTATGTGGTGTCGCTCAGACGCCCGACTGTGGCATTTCTTTTAAAGCCCTTTACGTGGTGTCGCTCAGACGCCCGACTGTGGCATTTCTTTTAAAGCCCTTTATGTGGTGTCGCTCAGACGCCCGACTGTGGCATTTCTTTTAAAGCCCTTTATGTGGTGTCGCTCAGACGCCCGACTGTGGCATTTCTTTTAAAGCCCTTTATGTGGTGTCGCTCAGACGCCCGACTGTGGCATTTCTATTCCCACTCTATTACCGCTTATTCACGTTGCATGATAATAACCTGCTTGCATGCATAAAAGATATTTTATTAATGACTGACGACGAGATCATAAAAAAAAATTGCGCATGATTATCAATTATATTATACCTGTGTTCCTAATGTTTGCGAGTACATTCAAAGTACTCACTGGCTTGTCCCTGGCTATTGTCTTGGCCAGATTGCTTGCTTGGAGAGGAGCGTGGCGATGACAGCCTCGAGACTTAAGCAACGGTGATAGCAGTCTCGCGAAGATAGGAGTTAACCTGGTCAGCTGTTCCCGTGGGAAATGGAGTCCCATACACTGATGATTCACAAACCGCTTCCGCCATCAACCACTAGAAACCCAATTGTTGTACTCACAGGCCAGAATGGTCTTGTACTACACATTTTGTACTTTTGCTTGGAATTTCTGTATCCAGTTTGAACCTCATCAGCTAACAGTAATCCTGGGGCTGATGAGCACGACGGTCTTTTCTGGAAATTTATACCCGGAAAACCCGGTCGTGACAGACTTGGTATCGGAGCCAGGCTGACCATTGGCTAATCCTATCTTAGCCGGGTCTATAAACTTAGGCAAACCGACCCACCAAACCATAACCAAACCCCAGCCAAGCTTCTTGTACAAGATAGCCACACATTGACCCAACACCTTTTTGGCAGTCGGTGCCCAACCTATCAACCTAACCTGTCACTCATGCGCCAGTGACCGGCCCCTAAATAGTCCTTTCTCGCAAGCGTGCGAAGGAAGACTCCGTCCCCTTTTTCCTATAAAAAGGGGCACGCTAGCCCCAACACAGCACGGCACAGCCTCTACCCCAAACCAAGCTACAATGCCTGGCCCTGTCGTGCACAATGAGACCACAGCAACCAACCTTGGAGGCTTTGTGACCATACTCGCAAACCTCACCCGTCGTGCCTATGCGTTAGAAGAGCCCCCGGAATATGTTGTATACCAAGGACCCATGAGCGGTGAGAACCATCAATTCTGGGCCACTGTACACATCTACGGTAGGGGTCTAGAGCCCAAGCGCCCCTACAGGTTCACCGGAAGGACAACTTCCTTTGAGCTTCAAGCCATCCAACTAGCTGCTCGAGAGGCTATAGTTCATCTCCGGCACTTGTCGCCCAGAGTTAACTGTCGCTCGTTCCACTACTACCCCAGACGTGAAGGGTATGGTAGACCACCCCAAGTTGCCAACGGAGATCATGAGACGGATCCTGCATTGTTGCACCTAGTGCGCTATGTAAGTGCACTAGAGGAACTGTGCGATCAAATCACTATTGATTTAATCGCAGCTCGTGGAGAGCTGGTTCGTCGAGCCCCGGCAAGAGAAGAGAACGAGCCCAACGCCGAAAACCCAATCGTGCTGTTTGGACACCCGATCGAGTCCCTGAGGACTGCCCCAGCCATCGGCCAAGGAGCTGCGATAACCCCAGAAGTGCTTCGTCGCATATTGGGAGCACACTCCAATGGGGTTGTGGCCAACAATCCCCGAGATGGTCATCATCGCTACCCAGAGCTTGCAGCCCCTCAACCCACTCCAGCTAATTCCGATGACGAGACCCGTGGAGGAGCCTCAAGGCACGCCCGCTTGGATGTGAACGAGGTAGACTAAGACACACGAGTCGTATCGAGTCCCAGTGTACCCTCGCTTTGTAATCGTGTGGTCTTGTAATTAAATGCCGCCTGTTGTCGTGCCTCTATTGTAATAGTAGCCTTGCCTAGATGCGCCAGTATGTAGTATAAGATTTCTATCCCGGACGCAGTTACCAAAAATCACCCCGTCAACCCCACAGTAACACATCACTATAGTGAAATGTGTGAATCTGTGGCTTAACCCCGACCCTTGGGACAGAGCTGAAATTTTATTTACCATTCACCTCGGTAAAAATGACCCAGCTCCGGTGCTATAAAAAGGCCACCGCGTGACCTTGCCAAGCACCTCTCACCTTGTGCGCCACCCTCACAGCCATTTCCTGGCCATGTCGAGCCCTAGCATTTAACTTAGAACCCCAGATGCAACCCTAGGTAGTTTTGTCAAGATATTGTGGGATTTTACCTGCAGTACCATGGGCGCTACCCAGCCACCCCAGTACGAGCTGTTAAAATCGAGGATTACCCCTTCCACCTCAAGATATTGGGCAGCAGTACACATCCCTCCCATAAACGCAAACCAAGATCCAACGGAAGTCTCCTTCGTGGGGAAATCTATGCCAACCCCACAGATGGCCATAGAAGCTGTTGCATATGAAGCGCTTGCTCGCCTTCGATCCGCGGTACCCTATGCCAGCGAACGAGCGTATTATTACTTCCTGAGCCGTTCAGCACCCGGAGGAGTGACATATTTTCCCGGTGGACGCATTGAGAGAGACCCAGTCCTGGCCAACCTTGTCCAGTACGTCATCACTCAAGAGCATTTATCCCAACGTGTGATGGGTTATCTTCAGAGCCTCGTAGATTTAAATCCTCAGATCACCATCGGCAGAGCACTAAGGCCCGACCAGGAGAGACACGTACATCGACTGGTCAAACCACTTCCCCCGATAGAACAGGAGTGTATCCCAGTACCAGAAACGTTTTCTAGGGACCCCGTCCAGTTACCGTTTCCATTTTAGACGTCGCTGCAGTGTTCATTATTTGCAACATTTATTTATGTGTGTGACTTATGCCTAATGCCCTGAGTTTGTACGACGAGTCAATTATTTGGCTTCTACTAATGTGTGTAGTTTTTGTTGTGATTTATGCTCCTTTAAATTAACTGTTTTTTTTTCTCTTGCAAAATCCCGGAGTGAGATTTCTTTTCCCTGAGTTGCTACGTCTACATTTTCTCACGGCGTGGATTTATTAATTTCACACAGCACCACGCAGCAGACTCACAACCATAATCTTTCGGACACCTACACTGTTTGCAAAACTTTGCAACAGTGTTGCATCCAGCTAATCACCCCCTAACAACAGTTAGCACCCGGCACACCTCACCTACTCCTCGTGATCACCACCACCGCGGAGAGCCAACACCCGAGCAGCAGCGTCGCGACGATCGTCGAGGATCATCGCGCACAGGAGCAGGGAGAGCCCAGTAGTGTCGCCAGCCCTACGTATATCAGGACCGCAAAGCAGTCCGGCATCACCTCCTCCATTAGAGCCTCGCCCGAGCTTCTGTAAGCAGTAATGGAGAAAGAAGGAGGAGGAGAAGTGAGGCCAGGTGTGAGGAAGAAGAGAGAGGCACCCCAACCATTTTATAGCTCGAGCTCGGTGTACGGTGGGCGAAGTCCACCAACGCCGCTCGTCGCCGATCGCCGGTGTTCGGAGTCGAATCCGCGAGCAGTGCCGACAGCGTGCTGGCCCGCGAGGTGAGTGCACGCTGGACTGGCAGCTAGCACGCCGCGCACTACCGCAGTACGGCCTAGATGCCCTACGCGCTAGGCATCACCGGTGGAGAAAGCGCGCGGGAGAGAGGAAGAAGAGAGAACCAGAGGGAGAAGTAGAGACTGACAGTGGACCCCGGGTCCACCTGTCAGCCAGAGAGAGCACTGTGCTCTCGGGTACGACCAGCGTATATTTAAATTTAGAAGTTATTCTAAATTTATATCCAGCGTAGAAATCTCGCGATTTTGTCCCGAACCGTAGACTTTTCCACGCAGCACCAGTTTTCACACTGTGATTGTTTTTCACCACTTATTGCCCTCTCACTGTGGCCACATTTTTATTGCGTATAGTTTTTCTTAAAACAGCTTTTAACAAATCTCGAGGACGAGATTTTTCTTAAGGGGGGTAGTGTTGTGACACCCCCAAAAAATTTGGCCTTGTTTTATTGAATTAAAATTTTGCCAGGAATTAAAACTTTGAATTTCTGAGCTCCATTTTGATTTTTTTTAAATCATTTCCTTCCCTGTTATGATGAGTTTTTCCCAAAGTGAAAACCTTTCAAATATGTTATTGGGCTTGTTTAACCTCTCAAGAAAAACTTCCCTTTTATCAGTATAACTAATTACATAATTAATTTGCTTAATATTTATTTTCTTGAAAAATGGTTCTTCAAGGTTATATGGCCATATTTGAACTACAACCATTTGATAAATTCACCTAAAATTCTAACCAAAATTTGGAGATGTCATGTCATGTTTTTAAATCACTTTTATGCAAAAATATATTTTATTCATGAAATATTTTGAGCTCTACACTCAATTTTTCTTCTCTGGTCCAGAGTGCAATTTGCACTACAACCATTTAAATATTTCTTTCTGGCCTCCACCAAAATTATGGGATGTGGTAGTAGCTTATGAATCAACTTTATGCAAAAACCCTAGTGCTTGTTATTGAAAATTTTGAGTGAATCAACCTCATCTTCATTCTGGTCCAACATGATGGTTTGTACAGCAACCATATTCTTGCTTGCTCTTTAGCTCTTGATTCTTTTTCCTACTTGTAGACAGCCCTACCAAACCCCTAAATCCAGGAGCATGCACCCATTGGCATATTTTGGTTCATGAAATAATGTCATTTATTTCCTGTCCAGAATTGTGGTTTTGCAAAACTTGCACTAGCAAGTTTCTGCTTTTGGCCAACTAACCTCACCACTCTCTCTTGCATCTAAAGAGACCACCATCTGGAGTTTTTGGCCACTCCAAGACCTGCCTAAGTGCCCTTAGCATTTTGTCAAACACCTTATGGGCATGACCAGTTTTGACATGAGTTTTGGCATTGCACTGTGAACTTGCACCTCTGATCAAACAAGCATGTCCACTAGACTCCCCGTTACTCCTAACCTAGATCTGCTAAATGCCAGCCTCAACCTCGACCTCTAGCACGCTCTGGCATTGCGTCGAGCACGTCCCGCGCACGCCCGGAGCGCGAGCAGAGCGCGCGTATTGCACGACCGCGCCCGAGCCGACACGCTGGCCCCACGGCTTTGGCGCTCCGTGGCATCACGCCACGCACTCCCCTTCTCACAGCTACGCGCCAAGCCGCCCCTCGCCGCGCCCGGCAGGCCAAGCGCTAGCCGCCGCCGCCCCCGACAGCCTCTGCCCATGTCGGCGCCGCCGAACCTTCCTCCGCTCGCCACCTGGCCCCTGGAACAGCGCGTGCTCATCCGCGAGTGTGTCCACTAGCGCTCGTCGCCGCCACGTCGCCCTGGCTACAGAGAGGCGGTTCGCCGGAGGGCTTATCCACGGCCGCCGCGGAACCGACCTCGACGAGCTATAAAAAGAGGTCCCCGAACCCATTCAAGCACACAGGCACTTAGAATGCTCCCCTAGTTCTCCCGTGGCAGCCAATCGACCCGGGGAGGCCTCCTTCCTCATCTCCGGCAACTACAGCCGCCGCCACGGCCCCGGCCAATTCGGCACCACCAGGACCTCCCACTCTCCGTTCTCTCCAACCTCTCCACCAAGAGCTTCCTCATCTTCCCGTGAACCATTCCCACTACTCGATTTGATCAGGGAATCACCGTAGCCCAATCACACTCTGGCTCCCGAAGCTTCCTCCGCCACGAAGCTCACCGTCGAACGACCCCGTCCACCCCCGAGACCGTAACACCCACCGGCGGGACCGCCTCGACCCTCTGAGCCCGTGGATGGCTTCGGTTTCTCGAACGGAGCCACATCGCCGGCGGCGATCGCCGGAGTTCCCGCCTCCGCTCGGGACAGAAGAAAGAGGAGGGAGAAGACTGGTCAAACCTGACCAGTGGGCCCTCTGGACCCACTGTCAGCGACCACGTGCCTGTCCACGTGGGATTAAGTGAAGGCATATTTCCCCAGTACGTTTTCCCCGCTCCGAAAGCGTATTCCCCTCCGAAACGTTTTCTTTTCTGTTTTATTTTAATAACAGATTTTGACCAGAACTTTGACTGGCTATAACTTTTTAAATATAACTCCAAATGAATTGATTCTTTTTCCTACATCTCTCAAATATGTCTAGTTTATTTTAAGATTTATTTGAAAATTTTCCAAACAACTTTTTTGTACTGTTTTTGAAATGTGTGTTAATTCAAATATATTTTAAAATAGGATTTTGGAGAGAGAGAAGAAACTTTTCAAAAGTTTTGGAGAGCACCTCACCCCTCCACAACTTAGAGGCAAGCATTCTGAACCCTGGCATAATGTTTTTGGTGTGTTATTTGACACGTTTATAACACCACCTTACTTCGAAGGACTTGTTATTTCATGTGACATGATCATTTGCATGGAAGCATATTAGTGATTTCCTCGCTGTTGGAAATGAATATAATTGTGATGGTAATCATCCTCGTGTGCCTTGCATGCATGCCGGAAAGGAATCCGGGAAAGCCTCGGCCTTGGGTAGGCGTGAGCTTGTCGCCGGTCCCCGTCGGGACGGTTATGTCCGGTATGGCATGGTAAGGTATATTGAGTGGTGTTTTTGTTGATTGAAATATATTTGTTTACATGTCATGCAGGGAACTTATAAACCTCCTGAGTCGACCGTAGACCGAGTCTTGTTTCCAGTAACCCCCATACTTGTTATGTACTACCACTTGTCCCTGCCGCAGGTAGGGTATGGTTCAGTAAGTCGTCAACCCCTTTCAAGCACACACCGTACAGAGAGGCCATGGTGGAAGATATCGGTTGTAGCTGGTAGGCATGCCACCTGGTTCGGGGGCATGGGTGTTTCCAGTTGGGACCGAGAGGGGAGGCCACCCCTTAGAGCGCGCGATATAAATTTGATCCCATGCTACGCGAGGTTGTAGCCTCCCCACTTAGAGTTTTGCTTAACAAGTGTCGTGGGTGATTCCAGACACCGATGAGTTAAGCTGGTGTGTGCAAGTTAGGCGTGTTTTCAACTAAAAAACCGTAAACGGAATTAGTCCCGATGGACTAAAGGAAATCCGTTACTCGTGGGTCAAGAGTACACCCTCTGCAGAGATTAAAACCTATTCGAATAGCCGTGTCCATGGTTAAGGATTACAGTCTGGGATGGGTCAAGTGTTGGTCTTAGTGTCGGTCTTCGGAGGAGAAATTGTTAAACCAGAACTTGGACCGTGACTTGTGACTTGTGAAGATTATGATTATTATCTTGTAATGGACTAACCCATTGCATTAATTACATTATTGAGTATCCCTGGGACGGTTCTACCTCCTGGATATTCATTGTGATTATTTATCTTGTAAGCCCTTTATGTGGCGTCGCTCAGATGCCCGACTGTGGCATTTCTTTTAAAGCCCTTTATGTGGTGTCGCTCAGATGCCCGACTGTGGCATTTCTTTTAAAGCCCTTTATGTGGTGTCGCTCAGACGCCCGACTGTGGCATTTCTTTTAAAGCCCTTTATGTGGTGTCGCTCAGACGCCCGACTGTGGCATTTCTTTTAAAGCCCTTTATGTGGTGTCGCTCAGACGCCCGACTGTGGCATTTTTATTCCCACTCTATTACCGCTTATTCACGTTGCATGATAATAACCTGCTTGCATGCATAAAAGATATTTTATTTATGACTGAAGATGTGATCATAAAAAAAATTTCGCGCATGATTATCAATTATATTATACCTGTGTTCCTAATGTTTGCGAGTACATTCAAAGTACTCACTGGCTTGTCCCTGGCTATTGTCTTGGCCAGATTGCTTGCTTGGAGAGGAGCGTGGCGATGACAGCCTCGAGACTTAAGCAACGGTGATAGCAGTCTCGCGAAGATAGGAGTTAACCTGGTCAGCTGTTCCCGTGGGAAATGGAGTCCCATACACTGATGATTCACAAACCGCTTCCGCCATCAACCACTAGAAACCCAATTGTTGTACTCACAGGCCAGAATGGTCTTGTACTACACATTCTGTACTTTTGCTTGGAATTTCTGTATCCAGTTTGAGCCTCATCAGCTAACAGTAATCCTGGGGCTGATGAGCACGACGGTCTTTTCTGAAAATTTATACCCGGAAAACCCGGTCGTGACAGTCTCAGGGGCTACTATCTACACATGGCACACCTAGCATGTGCAGGACTATCATACATTCTTTTACGTACCTCAAAGCCTGTCAGTAGACTCATAAAACCTTCATGCAATCCGCTTTCGGTGGACGAGATTCTCTCCATCACCGTATTAATCCGCACACGGTGTTCATTTGAAATGGCCGCTCGCCCCACCAACTCCCTGAGAACATCCGATCGCACACTAGACGGTGTCAGACTCTTTTTTTTGCTCTCTTCGGGAGCCGGACACTAGGAGCTTCGGGGGTCAATGGGACTATCTTCTGGCCTCACCGGACTCGAAGAGGCCCTCCGCGACGACACTTCGGGGTCGCCCGCTTCCGGAGCGGAGGAGTCCGGAGGAGGCATTTCGCTCTCCATCATCTCTGGAAGAAGATCCCCCGAAGACGAGCTCAATTGAGAGGGGCTAAGGCCCGAACTGCAAAAGATATGTGCGGTGGTTATTTCCTCAGAAGAAAAGATGGCATACCTGTGCTATTACAGTATTTCGGGTCACTTAAGACCTGGAGAATTGATCCCCCACGGACTTTGTGCGGCAAAAGCACCCCCCAAGGTAGGACCCTCTATGGGAGATTTCTTCTCCTGTTTGGAAGCTTCGGCTTCCGAATCCCCGGGCGCAGTCCTTTTCCTCCTCCGTTCGTCTTCCTTCATGGAGACGCTCGCTCCCTCGGTTAGAATGGGCAGCATTGGGGGCCCGCGTCCGCCCGTATTATCCTCCCCGGTATTTTCCTTCACGGACTCCGGACAGCGTGCGACCTGGAGCATCTTTTCCAGTACCAGATTTTCCAAACCCTCAGGGAGGGGGGCCGAACACCGAATCAACTTCGCCTTTGTTAGCCAGTCCTTGTCAAAAAACAAACTCTCAGAAATAACTTCGTAACAAAGGAGAGATAGTATGTTCGGCCGGAAGATGCCTTACCTGTTCGGCGGCACAATTACTACTCAGGCCCACGTCCTCGGTGATTTCCGGACACTCCACCTAAGGTCCAAAGAATGACTTGTACATCTCCTCCGGCCGCCCACTTGGCACTTCTAGGAGCCGTGATGTAGAACCACTCCTGTTGCCACAATTCAGACACCGCTGGGATGGAACCTTTGGGCCACGGAGCTCCCGTCATCTTGCGTATTGAGGCACCTCCACACGCTGCATGTTGCCCCTCGGTCATCTTCGGCTTTACTTCAAAGGTCTTGAGCCATAGGCCAAAGTGAGGGGTAACCCGGAGGAAGGCCTCGCACACGACAATAAATGTCGTGATATGAAGAAAGGAGTCCGGGGCTAGATCATGGAAGTCTAGCCCATAATAAAACATCAAACCCCTGACGAAAGGATCCAGAGCAAGGCCTAGACCTCTTAGGAAGTGGGAGACGAAAACGACACTCTCGTTGGGTTCGGGGGTGGGGACGGCCTGCCCTCGGGGAGGCAGCCGATGCAAAATCTCGGCGGTCAGATATCTGGCCTCCCTCAACTTTTTGATGTCTACCCATCAGCCTTGAAGGCTAGATCCGGACATGACTGAAGGTACGGAGCACCTGACCTGAACTTTGGGCGTTTGAGGTTGAGGTGGGGGAAGGATTCGATTGAGCACGGGAGGGAAAAATAAAAGCCTTGTCCCTTTATAAAGAGGGTGAATATCAAGCGTCCTCTCCGTGTCCGTTTGGACTTGCCTATAATCCAGGAGTCCTAGAAGCGGTTGGGTTACCCACGCCCGTATTGATGAGAATCCCGGAATAAGGGGACACGATCTCTTCTTTAACAAGACGTGCCAAGGAAACCGCCTCGCATGACGCGCTGGGGTGGGATAATAAAACAACTCGGATAAAGGCTTGGCTGTGGTGTGTCACACTACGGAATACGTCAGCAGATTAGATTTGTGTAAATATTATTATCTCTATGACAATATGTGGAAACTTATTTTGCAGACCCGGACACCATCTTTGTGTTCAAAATCTTCTATGAAGTACTTGGAGGAGGAACCCGCCTTGCAATGCCGAAGACAATCTGCGCGCCGGACTCGTCGTTATTGAAGCCTGATTCAGGGGCTACTGAGGGAGTCCTGGATTAGGGGGTGTTCGGATAGCCGGATTATACCTTCAGCCGGACTCCTGGACTATGAAGATACAAGATTGAAGACTTCGTCCCGTGTCCGGAAGGGACTTTCCTTGGCGTGGAAGGCAAGCTTGGCGATACGGATATGTAGATCTCCTACCATTGTAACCGACTTTGTGTAACCCTAACCCTCTCCGGTGTCTATATAAACCGGAGGGTTTTAGTCCATAGGACAACATACACAATAACAATCATACCATAGGCTAGCTTCTAGGGTTTAGCCTCTCTGATCTCGTGGTAGATCTACTCTTGTACTACCCATATCATCAATATTAATCAAGTGGGACATAGGGTTTTACCTCCATCAAGAGGGCCCGAACCTGGGTAAAACTTCGTGTCCCTTGCCTCCTGTTACCATCCGGCCTAGACGCACAGTTCGGGACCCCCTACCCGAGATCCGCCGGTTTTGACACCGACACCAGGCAAACCTCGCGAGGTTCCAACGACGTGAGCCATGACGATCGAGACCAGGCGGGTGCTAGGCAGGCGCCAGCCCTGGTCCTATTTGGTGCTAAGGAGGCGAGCACAGACGAAGAGTATCGAAGCGTCAAGCAAATGTTTCCATATCGGTGCAACGAGACCAAGACTAGCAGGACGGCAGGACTGAGGTCACTATGGAGCCCAAGGCGGCGTCACCACCAGAGCCTTTGGCAGGCGAAGACTACTTTTGACAGGATAAGCTGTACTAGCTGCCCCCTTCAAATTGGCCGTTGTTGGCTCCCTTCCCGCTCAATATTTGGGGAGAGGACCAGGGCCTCTATAAATAGGACTAGCCACCATAGTAGGAGGGGGAATTGGATCAAAGTGAGATCCATCCTCACAACCATAAGTTCACCAAGCACAAGAGCACCTCTCCTCAGGAGGCTGTTCTTCCCCTTGTACTGTTCATCATTAGCCCAAGAGGCAATCCACCACAACACACTGGAGTAGGGTATTACACCACAACGGTGGCCCGAACCAGTATAAATCTTGTGTCCCTTGTGTTGCGTGTTCATAGAGTTAGCCTTAGAGATCGTGGCGAGGTTGTGAACGTGAGTTGGTAGGGGGAGATCTTCGCGCGCACCCTAGTGTTCGAACCTTAAGGGTTTTGCCGGAACCCGAAATCCGACATTTGGCACGCCAGGTAGGGTGCGCCGAAGCTTTCCTTCCGTCGCTCCGTGTTCCACCGCTTCATCGCAACCATGTCGGACGCTCGTCGTGCCCGAGCTGAGCGCCGGCCGCCCTCGCCGCCCGCGTCGCCCAAACAGCTCCTGTCGGCGGGCCTCCCCGTTGTTCTCCATCACCTGCCACCAACGCCGCCACCGGCCCGGCGGGGAACGAATAGCAAGCATCCTCGTTGTACCCCTCGATGCGGCGGGACGGCCGCACCACCACTCCATCGCTGACCCCAACCGGTTCCTCATCTCACACTCGTCACACTCCCACGGACGCGTGGGCTATGCTACTCATGGCGCGCAAGCTCCTGCGTTACCGCCCAGTCGACGACCTCTACAAGGACTGGCTGGATCGCATTGCCGAGCTTGTCAGCACCGCAGGGGGCTCCCTTGCACCATCCCTCTTGCTGCCTCGTCCACCGCCAGCTGCGGGCAATGTAGCTCACGCAACACCTCCACCGCCTCTGCACCAAGACGGCCCCCTGGCGCCGAGGCGCGCTGCTCCGTGGCGCGACCTGCCGCGCCAAGCGTCCGCGCGTGAAGAAAGAAACTGTTAAGAATTCCCTCGACCGCAAGAGAGCACTCCACCGCTCCCCGCGCCGCTGTGTCAGGATCACTTGCCGTGGCAGGGCCATGCACCACTTATCGTGGTGGCACGTGGAAGCCAAGACCAGGCTCCACCTCCACGACAGGTCCCGGTCACCACGGCCGGCTGCCGCGCCTTCACCCCCGAGCTGCGTAGCGTCGCCTAGCCGGGCAAGTTCAAGCCGGATCTGCTTCCTCGCTATGACGGCACCCCCGACCCTGTAGAGTTCTTGCAGCTCTACGAGCTGAGCATCGAGGCGGAAAACGGAGACCAGAAAGTCATGGCTAATTGGTTCCCCATGGCACTCAAGGACGGCGCCTGTTCGTGGCTCCTGAACCTGCCTCCATGCTCCTTCTCTTCCTGGAACGAGATGCGCGACCGCTTCGTCGCTAATTTCCAGGGCACTCACGACCGCCCCCCCCCCGGCCGCGGGTGACCTGCGTCACGTCAAGCAACAACCAGGAGAGACCCTCCAGAAGTACATCCAGCGCTTCAGCAACATCCGCCTTAAGATCCCCAAGGTGACGGACGAGGCCATCATCTCTGCGTTCTCCGACGGCGTCCGCGACGTCAAGATGAAGGAGGAGCTCGCCATCCACGAGGAGCTGTGCACATCCCTGGAGCTGTTCAACCTGGTGACCAAGTGCGCAAGGGCTGAGGAAGGGCGCCTTAGCCTCCTCGAGCTCCTAGCTGCCGCCCCGGAGGAAAAGAAATCCAAGGCCAAGGACGTGAAGCGCAAGGGAGTCGCCGTGCTCGCGGTGGAGCCGGACACGAAGTGCGGGAGGGACCAGCCTGAGTCATCCAAGGGCAGTTGACTGTTCTGCGCCTTCCACAATGTGCACAACCACAACACCAACGATTGTCCAGAGCTTAGGGCCATTCGCGACGGACGCTTCGGTCGATGCACTGAGTGCAACGACCGAGGCTACGGCCGAGGAGGAGGACGTGGCAGAGGACGTTGGGGCGACCATGGCCCATGCCAGGAGTGGGGCGACCGATCTCGTGAGGACTGCTGGCAAGATCAGCCTCGCGAGGGCTCCTGGAGGGATCAGCCTCACAAGGATCGCCCTCAGGGCAACCCCGGTCTTCCTCCGCTACCGCCACCACCAAGAAGGAACGATGACCACCATCAAGACAAGGGGGCTGGGGCTTCCAGGAGCCGCGTGCTATCGCCTGCATCTTGGGCGAAGCTCAAGCCCCGACCTCACAGCGTATCTTCAAGCAATTTGCTCGCGAGGTGAATGCGGTCCTCCCCAAGCTCGAGGCCACTCACCCGCTCAGGTGGTCCAAGTGTGCCATCACTTTCAGTTCGGCAGATCAGCTCAAGTGTGCGGCTACTGCTGGCGCTCTCCCATTGCTTTGTTCACCCATCATTAGCAACGTGCATGTCACGAAGACCCTCATCGACGGCGGCGCAGGGTTCAACGTCCTGTCCTTTGAGACGTTCGACAACCTACAAGTGCCCTACGATTAGCTTCAACCTACTAAGCCTTTCTCAGGAGTGACCGACGGCTCCATCACCCCGATAGGTTAGGTCCGCCTCCCAGTCACCTTTGGAGAACGTAACAACTACCACACCGAGCTCATCGACTTCGACGTCGCCCACAGCCGTCTGCCGTATAATGCCATCCTCGGGTATCCAGCCCTGGCTAAGTTCATGGCGGTGACCCACCACGACTACAATGTCCTCAACATGCCAGGGAGAAGGAGATGTGTGCCCTACGAAGAAAGAGATGTGGTGTGCTCCCTCGAAGAAATAGATGTGGTGTGCTCCCTCGAGCACGCCTTCCAAGCCGTGTTAATCAAAGACCCCGACAACAACGCAGCTCGCTAGCCTCCTGAGGTCGTCCCCAAGAAGAAGAATAAGCTACTCCGTGCCGGACCTCGGGAGGGCAGCGCCGTAAGTGGAACCTCATCAGGATCAGCGCTCGCACCTGGGGGACCTCCCTCTATCGCATAGGAACACGCGCTCGGCGCCCTCCTTGGGCAGGGCTTGGGGGCTCTCTTCTAGAGGGCCTCAGACCTTGCCAACGTCACGAGGGAGGCGCTCGGGCACCACCTGGAGGCGTGCTTCGCGGCATGTCTCCCTTAGGAGCACACTGGGCAAGGAGCGCCCGGTGCCCAGGAGTTTATCACCAAGGTATCTCAGGAGCGTCAGGAAGCAAGAGCAATACGCGGCTACCATCGCCCACCTGGCGTTGCTCTGAAAGTGCGTTATATCGACTAGAGGGGGGTGAATAGGCGATTTTTATGAAAGTCTTCAAAACGTGAAAGTTTCGAAGACGAACGATAAAAATAAACCTATTACCATGCAGCGGAAGGTAGACTACACTAGGCAAACCATAGTCAAGTATTCAATGAAGTGAGAGCACAGTGACTTATAGCAGCAATGTAGTAGAGATCAGGTAGGAAGATATTGTGAAGCCACACAGAACACGCAGTCACTCAGTGAAGACAAAAGATAGTGCAAACATACAATGACTTCACAAGGAGTAACAGTAAGTAAAGGGAAGGGAAAGATGAAACCAGTGACTCGTTGAAGACAATGATTTGTTGGACCAGTTCCAGTTGCTGTGACAACTGTACGTCTGGTTAGGGCGGCTAGGTATTTAAACCTTAGGACACACAGTCCTGAACACCCAGTCCTGAACACGCAACTCAGGACACCCAGTCCTCACCGTATTCCCCGTGAGCTAAGGTCACACAGACCTCGCCCAATCACTCTGGTAAGTCTTCAAGGTAGACTCCCAAACCTTCACAGACTTTGTTCACTGGCAATCCACAATGTCTCTTGGATGCTCAGAACGCGACGCCTAACCGGCTGCACGATGCACAGTCCTCAAGTGTAATAAGTCTTCAGATCACACAGACAAGAAGACTTAAGTGATGCCTAATTCTCTTTGGCTCTGGGTGGTTAGGGCTTTATCCTCGCAAGGAATTCTCTCTCAAAGGCTTCAAGGTGAGTTTCTCTCAAACGACAAAAGCCATACTCTGAATCTGAGCAGCCAACCGTTTATGGTTGTAGGGCGTGGGCTATTTATAGCCACTAGGCAACCCGACCTGATTTGTCTGAAATGACCCTGGGTCACTAAGGAACTGACACGTGTTCCAACGGTCAGATTTCAAACTCAGACGGAAACTTTACTTGGGCTACAAGCAAAGCTGACTTGTCCGACTCTGGACAAGATTCGCTCTCATAGTCTTCACTCGAAGACATAGGTTTTGTTTAAGCATCACTTCAGTCATTCTGACTGGTTCTCTTGGACCCCACTTAACAGTACGGTGGTTCCTATGACTCAACACAGAAGAAAAAGAACTACGAAAGATCTAATTCTTCGAGCTCCATAGGCTTCATGCGGTGTCTTCTCTTGTCATAGTCTTCAATGTGAATATCTTCATATACCGCCTTTGACTTCAATGTCTTCATACATTTTTAGGGGTCATCTCTGGTAGGAAAACTGAATCAATGAGGGACTTCTACCTGTGTTATCCTGGAATTCTCACAAACACATTAGTCCCTCAACTAGGTTTGTCGTCAATACTCCAAAACCAACTAGGGTGGCACTAGATACACTTACAATCTCCCCCTTTTTGGTGATTGATGACAAACTAGTTGAAGTTTTCAACGGGGAATATAATATGTGAAATTGTAAAGGATAAGGAATTGTCTTCATAAGTTGCAAGGGCTCCCCCTGAAGATGTGCATATAAGTAATTTGCTTTTGGAATGCAAATGCACATGGCAGGTTGTGCTTGTGGAGATCCACTTCAACTTATGATGACAATCCACTATGCATGTGAAAGTATGTGAAGATAATGACATGCAAAATGGAAAATGGACGTCTGCAAAATGATCTAAGTGCGGAATTTATCGTCGCACATGCGGAATTTATCATCGTAACACAAGGTGGCAAATAAGTAGCAGACGACCATCAAGTTTAAGTGTTACAACTCAAAGAACCAAATGTATCAAAACAAGAGTTGTAAGCACGAAGCAAAATATAAAGCACCCGCCCATATGGACCCGCTTGAAGACTATCGAACTCATATGCTTCTCCCCCTTTTGTCAGTAAGGACCAAAAAGGTTCGAAGACATAGAGCATCTACTCGTTCCCATGAAGAGTAGGTGAAGCAGCAGGGTCGTCAGTGGTGTTTGGCGGTGCAGAAGAGGGAGGTGGCGATGCAGCAGCATCGTCTTCATCCTCGATCACTCTGGCATTCACATTTGCAGCAGAGGAAGAGAACTCAGAGTCTTCAAGGGATGGAGTTCGTCGCAGCACTGCCCTTCGAGGAGGTGTGGAGTCAAACTTGAATCGCTCAGAGAAGCCATCCTCTTGAAGATCATTTTCAGAACACAGTAGCGTCAGCCCTTTCCATGTGCGTCGAGAAGTTTCATGAGCAACAAAGGCATTCTTGGTGGCAAGATTGCGAATGTGATTAACATCCAACAAGAGGCTTTGCATTTGATGGTTCAGCCAGTCATGATGCCTATCCTGTTTCTGATGAAGAGCCACCAGAAGCTCTCGGTCATTGAGAACACGAGTGCGCTTCTTGGGTCGTTGGGCAATGGTGCTATCAGTGGCTTCAGTTAGAGCATGATGCGGTGCACGTGTAGTGCCAGCCAAAGGATACACACGAGTTACGGCTTCAACGCCTTCAACGTTCTGAGAAAAACTTTGATGCTCTGCATTCTGAAGACTTAGAGGTTCCTTGGCAGGCTCAGGATAGATGGCTTCAATAGACATATCCACATCAGGCAAAAAGATCCGATGATTGCGGGCAGAGGGCTGATATGAGATAGCGAAGTGAAGTTTGATCAGCCGCATCACCCAAGGGGCGTAGAACTTCAAACCAAACAGATCAGAGCCAGATGCAGCAAGCTGGTGAATGAAGAAATCCTGTGTATTGAAGCATTTTCCATGAAGAATATAGAAGACCAAAGTCTTCATTGCACCTTCTAGCTTGGCATGGGGAGAATGCCCTTTGATTGTCCAGAGAGTTCGCCTTATGATGTGATAAATGGTCCTTGGCAGATACTCAAGGTCTTCAACGAAGAACTCCATGGGATAAGCAGCATCTTGGGGCAATGGCTTCATCATACTGAGCATCTGACTCATATTAGGTTCAGTCTTCTGAAAGATGCTCTCAATAGCTTCACTATGAAGCTGACAGCCATGCTCGTAGAGATCGCCAGGAGTGGGCAAACCAGTGAGCTCAATGATGTCAAAGGCTTTGGCTTCGTGATGAACGTTTCCTGTCATCCACTCCAGGACCCAAGTCTTCGGATCTCTGTTATACCCGCGGATGTGAAGTGTGGCATAGAATTGGAGCAGCAACTCTTCATTCCAATGCTCTTGGTCAGTGACGAACGGCAGCAGTCCAACCTCTTTGAAGCAATCCAGAGATTCTTCCAGATAGGGCAAACCAGCTATTGCTTCAATGTCAAGGCGCTTGTGTGGGAAGATGCGACCTTGGTTGTAAAGAACGCATGAGTAATATCTTTGCTGCGGATAGCTCCAGAACCGATCAGATGATATTCTTTCCCTTGAGTAGGGGTTCCTGGAGCTATTGAAGAATGTGTTGTCTGCTCTGAAGCCATTGATATTGAAGGAGCCAGGTGCTGATGCAGGACCTGGGAACCTGGGCAATCTTGGTATTGGCTTCTATACTTGAGGCCTGTGCTCAACATGATAGTCGAACTGGGGACCAGCCGCAGACGCAGGAACAGAAGCAGCGGGATCAGTGGCTTCGCTGACTTCTGGTGCTTTTGTTGGTGAGGGCTTCTCATTAGCTTCAGCCATGACAGCGTCAGTGGCTTCAGTGATGTTGGTGGTGGCAGCCTCAAGATTTTCAACCTCCACTTGACGAGCGGGAGGGTCGGTCACGATCACGTTCTCCTCGAGAACCGCTTCTTGGTGGGACAGGGGAGTGGCAACTTGTGGGACTTCTTCTTCAGCAGCTGATGCAGCCGGATTGTCTTCAGCAGTTTTATCTTCAGTCGCAGAGACTTGAGGCCTTGAACCTTTGCGAAGCCTGCGCAACGCGGGTGACGCCTGTGGAGTTGGTGTTGGCTGGGCCTCAAAGTCTTCTTCCTCTTGTGGGCGATCCGCCCATGAAGCATCCTGTGCAATTGGCGTCAGTGGACGACCAATGCTGATGAGTTCGCTGTGCGTTAGCACAGGCGACGATACCTGTTGGTGCTCTAGCTGAGGAAGGGTTGCATCATCTTCAACATGGTCATGGTGACCAATGTCTTCAGCAGCGATGGGATCAGCTACTGGAAAGTCTTCGGCTTCATGAGCCTCTGTGAAAGCAGGCTCATGGACAGTCAGTTGACATTCTTGTGGATCAGCCTCGGGGTGAACCATGGAAATGGGTTCAACAATCAAGGGCTCTGTGGGAGCAGCCCATTCCTTCTTGGTCTTTCTTTTCTTCTTGGCGGGGGCAGTAGCAGAGGCTTCAGGATATTTTCTCTTCCTTGCTTCAGCCTCAGCAGTCCTGGTCTTCTTAAGTTCTGAAGCGGTTGACCTGGCCTTTGGCTTCGGGCCAGTCATGCTAGTTGGGAAGACAAGGGGATCTGCTTCCTGCCTTGGTGCTTCAGGTTCAGCCATAGCGGGCTTCTTCTTCTTCTTGGCAGCCATCCTGGGTCGATGCCAGGACGCCCAAGGGCCTTGCGCTTCTCAGCCTCATTGTAGGCTTGCACACACCTATCAGCCAGGACCTTCATGCGCTCACGAGAACCCTGAGTTTCTGCATGTTTCTTTAGAAAGGCTTCCTTGAGCTCGTGCAGCATAATCTTGAAGTTCTTCACGTCTTGCACGCTGAGCTTGGCCATATGCTTCTTGAACTGAGATTTCTCAAAGTCAATCTTCTGCTTCAGTTCAACAATGCGCTGGGCGATGGCTAACTCTGAAGCAATGGCGCCATGGAAGGCGACACTGAGGCCAATGGGTAGTTAGAGATCTTTGAAGCTGATGTTTGGCGTGTCAAACCACTCATCAATGAAGTTGTGGATGATTGTTACATCAAAGAGCGGCAGATCATTGAAGATTTCTACTTCTTCTTTGCTCTTGATGAGTTGCTCAAGAGCGTCATCTGCAAGATCTTCATCACTTGATAGATCAATGGCATCATTGCGTAGAATGGCAGCAGCAGTTAGCTCTTGGCTGGTGTGTGGCAGAGGCATCTTGACCTTCTGGGGCTTGGAGATGCGTGACAAATCTTCAGACTGCACACTGTCTTCAGGAGGTGCAATTGCCAGTGGCTCCGCCCGTGAGATTTTTGGTGAAGGGGCAGGCTTTGAAGCTTTAGACTTCTTCAACTTCTTTGGCTTCGGCGCTGCAGGCGCTTCATCTGATTCAGCGTCAGCTGCAGGCTCATTCACGGCTGTCCCTTGAACCAAGATATGGGTGATGAGACGTTCAAGGTTGTAGAAAGGACCGACGACATTGGGTTCTGCATCCCGTGTGCCGTCAGCCCTTGGAGCAGAAGGACCAGGGTTGAAGTCTAGTCCCAATGTCTTCTTGTTCTGCTTTGCTGAGTTCTGGGCAAACTGGAAGTTGCGCTTGAACAGAATGTCGTCACGACACCATAGCAGTGACGATGGGTCAGCATCCGCAGGCTGTGGTCCACGGACCATGCAGGGATAGAAGCCTTGTTCAATGGCTTCATATCTGGTCCTGGGTTGAAGATTTTTGTAGAGGATGTCTCCCCATGGTCGCTTGATGGCATTCTTTTCAGCATATTCCTTTGTCACAAATCTGTACTTGAACCACTGTTCTGCCCAATGGCGTCGAATCCATTGGATTCGTGTTTTGCGCTGATTGTAATCCTCTTCAGGATCTGTCTTGTACAGTTCTGAGAGGTCATCTGGCAGATCTCTTGATGTTTCTCCACGACGCTTTCTGCCACCTTTCCTTAATGATTTCTCTGGAGCCATGAACTTTAAACTGAAAGGCTTCAATACGTTCAAAGGCTTCAAGGGCTTTCGCTTGCTGGACAGACAGGAACTGGCTTCGGGAGAATCTATATGATGCTGTAAGAATTCTGCAAATGAATGCAGACTATGAGAACCAAGGGATTCTCCCACGGACATGTACCTGTGACAGCATTAAGGTGCGAGGGAAGGGGAAGAGGTCATATGCATTCTCAGAAGATTTTGAATATAAATCAGTTTAGAAGACATTGACCTCATCGTGCGAAGAAATTCACTCATAGATAAGGAGTTGGTTCCAGATTTGTACAAATCCAGAGATCAGTACAAGTGAGGAATCTAACTACTTTGCGAAGCATAAGTGAATATACTAGGCATGTTATGAGATGCAGTATGAGAGAGATCCAACTTGTGTGAATAGAAACTGCTTGTGGTAGAAAGTGACAAAGCCATAGTATCAACGGGGCCGTAAAAAGGAAGTTTTATTTACCACGCTAAGAACTGCTAGATGGAGTGGAAGAGGAGGCCGAGCAGTTCGATCTTCCGTGCCCAAACTTGGCGACGGAGGACACCTACGGCGACGGCGGAGAGGACGATGTCCGCGGTCGGCGTGAAGACGGCGTCGAAGAGGTTGCGGCAGCGAAGCGCTTCGTCGCCGGCATCGTCGAGGGCTAGCGGTGGCGCCAGGGTTCATGCGAGAGTGGAAGAAGAGATAATGACCGTTGTGAAGTGTGTATTTATAGGTACAGGGGCGGCACTGCATTATTACACAGGTGCCCCTGGCGATTCACATCTGAGGAACACGCGGCCATCATGCAGAATTCTGGGGTTTATTCCACGTCCCACGCACGCCTGGATTGTCGGGTGGTCGTTCCTACTTCTCCGGGTTTCATGTGGAGGAATGAGCATTGAAAACGGAATTAAGGTTTGTCTCTGTTTCTTCTGCTGACAAGGACGCAGAGAAGACATCGACAGTTTCAATAGAATGCATATGATTTGGAGAGATAGAGTTTGAGATAGAAAGCACAGAGAGGTTAGGGTCCGATCACATTCACTTAGTTCAAAAGATTCAACAAGAAGACATAGCTATAAGTGAATGCTGTAGAGGACAAAACACTAGTATATATGTATATAATCAACATAGTGAAGATAATCATGAAAACATGTTGAGATTGAAGCCAAACCAAATGTGAAGACATAGCAAGGTAACGCCATGAGTGAAACACTTCAAATAGAACATTTGGTGGTGGCGTTACCCACCGTGTAGGAAGTATTAGACCCAAACACGGCGCACAATTATCGTGGCGCTCCGAAGTCAAGTTCCAGATTAATGTATTCACACTTAGAATGTATATCTTCATTGATTGAAGATATACTTTACTTCGTGTGTGGCACATCTAAGTCATCAATATGCATAAGGGTTAGGATGTGTGCCTGATCACAGGACATTTGAGGATTCCAGGATATTTAGCTCACACCGTAACTTGCAAAATCTCTTCTCATCCAAGGGCTTGGTGAAGATATCTGCCAATTGCTCTTCAGTGTTGACGTGTAGGATATCAATATCTTCCTTCACAACATGATCTATGAGAAAGTGATGACGAATTTCAATGTGCTTTGTCTTCGAGTGCTGAACTGGGTTGTTGGCAATCTTGATGGCGCTTTCGTTGTCGCAATAGAGTGGCATTTGCTTCAAATGAATGCCATAGTCCTTGAGTGTTTGCTTCATCCACAGAAGCTGAGCACAGCAAGATCCAGCAGCAATGTATTCAGATTCAGTAGTGGAGAGAGATACACAGTTCTGCTTCTTAGAAGACCAACATACAAGTGATCGTCCCAGAAAGTGACATGTGCCTGATGTAGACTTGCGATCCACTTTGTCACCAGCATAAGCAGCATCCGAGAATCCAACCAGATCAAACTCTGAGCCCTTTGGATACCATAATCCTAGAGTTGGGGTGTGAGCCAAATATCGAAGAATTCGCTTCACAGCTAAGTGATGCGACTCCTTTGGTGCCGCTTGAAATCGAGCACACATGCAAACACTAAGCATAATATCTGGCCTAGATGCACATAGATAGAGCAAAGAACCAATCATGGTGCGGTATACCTTTTGATCGAACTCTTTACCATTGTCGTCAGGACCCAGATGATGCTTGGCTGGCATTGGCGTCGGGAAGCCTTTGCAGTCTTGCATACCGAACTTTTTCAGGCAATCTTTGAGATACTTCTCTTGAGATATGAAGATGCCATTGCGTTGTTGTCGTATTTGAAGACCGACAAAGAACTTCAGCTCTCCCATCATAGACATTTGATATTGCTCTTGCATCATATATCCAAACTCTTCACTGTACTTCTGATTGGTGCAGCCAAAGATAATGTCATCCACATATATTTGGCACACAAACAGTTCACCATCATATGTCTTCGTGAAGAGAGTGGGGTCGAGGGAACCAGGTATGAAGCCTTTGCTCTTCAGGAAGTATTTGAGTGTGTCATACCAGGCCCGAGGGGCTTGTTTGAGACCATACAGTGCCTTGTTGAGCTTGTATACCATGTCAGGATGTTTTGGATCTTCAAAGACAGGTGGTTGTGCAACATACACTTCTTCAATCTTGCCATTGAGAAAGGCGCTCTTCACATCCATTTGATAAAGAAGTATGTTGTCATGATTTGCATAGGCCAGCAGTATGCGTATGGCTTCAAGTCTGGCCACAGGAGCAAATGTTAAAAATCGAAGTCAATGCCTTCCACTTGAGTATATCCTTGAGCAACGAGACGAGCTTTGTTTTTGACAACTTGACCATGCTCATCTTGTTTGTTGCGGTATATCCATTTTGTGCCTATTATGTTGTGCTTCCGAGGATCGGGATGCTTAACCAGTTCCCATACATTATTCAGCTCAAACTGTTGAAGCTCTTCTTGCATAGCTTGAATCCATTTAGGTTCCATGAAGGCTTCTTCAACTTTCTTGGGTTCTGTTATTGAGACAAATGCGAAGTGCCCACAGAAATTTGCTAGCTGAGTTGCCCTTGAACGAGTGAGTGGACCGGGTGCATTGATGCTATCAATTATTCTTTCAATCTGCACTTTGTTGGCAACACGAGGATGTACAGGGCGAAGATTTTGCTCTTGCTGATCATTGTTGTTGTTAGATGGAATGTCTTCAGGCTGAGCATTGTCTTCAGGTTGATCAGGTGCTGAGATGATAAGTTCTTCTTCAGGATGAGCTTCAGAAGGTATAATTTCTCCAATTCCCATTAGCTTGATTGATTCACTGGATGGAACTTCATCTAGCACATTTGGCAGGTGCTCTCTTTGTGAACCGTTGGTCTCATCGAACCGCACATCCACTGTTTCAACCACTTTATAATGAAAGATATTGAAGACTCTGTAGGAGTGCGAATCCTTTCCATATCCAAGCATAAAACCCTCATGTGCTTTTGGTGCAAACTTTGAGGTGTGATGTGGGTCCTTGATCGAGCACCTGGCGCCAAATACTCTGAAGTAACTGACATTTGGCTTCTTGCCAGTAAGGAGCTCATAAGATGTCTTGTTCAGAAGCTTGTGAAGATAAACACGATTGATTGTATGGCATGCAGTATCAATGGCTTCAGGCCAAAATTTTCTTGGAGTCTTGTATTCATCTAGCATCGTTCTGGCCATCCCAATGAGTGTTCTGTTCTTGCGTTCGACGACACCATTCTGCTGTGGCGTGTACGGGGCTGAGAATTCATGTGTGATGCCCAAGGTATCAAGATATGTATCAAGGCCAGTGTTCTTGAATTCAGTGCCATTGTCACTTCTGATGTGCTTTATCTTTGCGCCATAGTTGTTCATTGCTCGATTGGCGAAGCGTCTGAAGACATCCTGCACTTCAGTCTTGTAAAGGATTATGTGCACCCAAGTATATCTAGAATAATCATCAACAATGACAAAGCCATAGAGACAAGAAGTAGTAGTAAGAGTTGAGTAATGAGTGGGATCGAAAAGATCCATGTGAAGCAGTTCGAAGGGTCGAGTAGTAGTCACGATTGTCTTCTAGGGATGTTTGGCCCTCGTCATCTTTCCTGCTTCACAGGCACTGCATAAATGATCTTTCTTGAACTTGACGCCCTCGATGCCTATGACATGCTTCTTCTTTGCAAGGGTGTGGAGGTTCCTCATGCCAACATGCCCAAGCCTCCGATGCCAGAGCCAGCATTCTGAAGCTTTTGCTAGAAGACATACGGCAAGCTGTGGTCCTGCTGAGAAATCTACCACGTACAAATCATCTTTTCGATACCCTTCAAATACTAGAGACTTGTCAGATTCCATTAGAACAAGGCAACGATATTTTCCAAATATTACGATCATGTCTAAATCGCAAAGCATTGAGACAGACATTAAGTTGAAGCCAAGGGATTCAACAAGCATGACTTTATCCATGTGTTGATCCCTTGAGATTGCAACTCTACCTAGACCCAATACCTTACTTTTACCAATGTCAGCAAATGTGATGTGGCTCTTGTCGGATGGACGTAAGGTTGAGTCCATACGAAGGCTTCTTTTGCCAGTCATGTGATTTGTACACCCACTATCAATAATCCATTCTGTAGACGCTGGTGTCGTACCCTACAGTGCAGTTAGGGGGATAGGCTTCATGAAGAGAATTGTGAAGCAAAAACATTTGACGAACCAGTGGGTTATGAAAGCTTAGATCCAGATTAGCACTGATAGGGAGAGTAGCAAGCGATTCAGGAACGAAGTACATAGTAAGACCATTCGGGCATTTGATCTTGCGCCCTACAAGATGTTTAAGGTCCCCAGCAATAGCGTCAGAAGATTTTGGTTTTCTGCTGGAGACCTTTCCCTGCAAAAGAGAGTTAAGCCTTCTTAACCACCCACATCTTCAAGGGTGGCTTAGAAGCGATAAGTCTAAGTGCAGCGTCTGAAAACTTTGGCTTTGGAGCCCTAACAAAAAGTCTTGCAGGCGGACAATAATACTCATAAGAATAAGCAGAATAGTTTTTGGTCTTATGAACATGGCGGTTCAATGAACCGCGCTCATATTCATAGGCCTGAGTATGGTTTCCCTGCAAAACATTTGCGTTAGTGCGACTCAGGTGAGTCCTCTGTCTATATGAAGCCTTTGGGCCGTATGAAGCCTGTGGTCTGGGGTTTGTCTTCTTCATCTGTGGTGTCATGATGACATTCACAGGAAGATTTTCCGAACACCTTTGTGGCACCCAGATCTTCTTCATAGGCGGTCCATTCCTGCAGTTAGTACCAATGTACCTGGCAAACACTTCACCATTTTGATTCTTAAACAGTTTATAGTTTGCATCAAAGGATTCATCGATGACAATGGGGTTAGCACAAGTGAAGCCAGATAGATTGGATGGATCAGCTGAAGGTTCCTTTGTAGCAACCCATGTGGTTTTGGGATACTGCTCAGGTTTCCAGTAAGAGCCATCAGCATTCATTTACCTTATGAACCCGACACCCTCTTTTCTCGTGTTTCGGTTCAGAATCTGCCTTTTGAGGACATCACATAGTGTCTGATGTCCTTTAAGACTTTTGTACATCCCTTTTTCAAGCAATGTCTTCAACCTAGCATTCTCATCAGCAATAGCAGTGGTATCCTCAGCAGAGGGGTTAGTTACCACATCAACAGTTGAAGATATTGCAACAGTAGCAGCAGTAGAAAATTCAACAATAGAAGTAGCATTATCACGCTCAATGCATTTAAGACATGGTGGTTCAAATCCTTCCTGAGCGGAACTGATCTGTTCGGCGCGAAGTGACTCATTTTCCTTTTGAAGATCTTCATGAGCCGCTCTCAATTTCTCAAGATCTTGCTTCCTTTGAAGATAATTATAGGAAAGCTTTTCATAACTTGTTGAGAGCGTTTCATGACGACTTTCAAGTTCCTCATACTTAACATGAAGATTTTTTATGTCTTCAATTAAGGACTCAGATCGAGTCATTTCAGCGCCCAACAGATCATCACTTTTGTCTAACAGTTTTTGAATATGTTCCATGGCTTTCTGTTGTTCAGTTGCAATTTTAGCAAGTGTTTTGTAGCTGGGTCTTGAATCACAATCAGAGTCATCGTCACTAGATGTTTGATAGTGAGTAGTGTGTGTGTTTACCTTGGCACCGCGTGCCATGAAGCAGTAGGTAGGAGCAGAGTAGTCCTTGTTGTTTGCATCGGTGTCGATGGTGAAGTCATTGTCTTCAGTATCGAAGATGGACTTGGCAACGTATGTTGTAGCCAGACTTGCAACGCCAGAATCGGACTCCTCCTCAAACTCCACCTCCGCCTCCTCAGAAGCGGACTCCTCCTCTGAATCCATTTCCTTGCCAACAAACGCACGTGCCTTGCCAGATGAGCTCTTCTTGTGTGATGAAGACTTTGAGGAAGACTTGGAAGAAGACTTTGAGTATTTCTTCTTCTTCTTGTCGTCAGAGTCATATTTCTTGCTCTTCTTCTTCTTTCTGTTCTCATTGTCCCACTGCGGACACTCAGAGATGAAGTGGTCAGTTTTCTTGCACTTGTGGCATGTTTTCTTCTTGTAGTCATGAGCAGAAGCTTCATCATTCCTTGAGCTTGATCGTGAAGACTTTCTGAAGCCTTTCTTCTTGGTGAATTTTTGGAACTTCTTCACAAGCATAGCAAGTTCCTTTCCAATGTCTTCAGGATCATCAGAACTGCTGTCAGATTCTTCTTCAGATGAGGAGACAGCTTTTGCCTTCAAGGCACGAGTTCGCCCATAGTTTGGACCATAGATATCACTTTTCTCAGAAAGCTGAAACTCATGTGTGTTGAGCCTCTCAAGTATGTCGGACGGATCGAGTGTCTTGAAATCAGGTCATTCTTGAATCATCAAGGCTAGGGTGTCAAACGAACTGTCAAGTGATCTCAGTAGTGTCTTGACGACTTCATGCTTGGTGATCTCAGTAGCGCCGAGGTCTTGAAGCTCATTTGTGATGTCAATGAGTCGGTCAAATGTGAGCTGGGCAATCTCATTCTCATTTCTCTTGAAGCGGTTGAAGAGGTTGCGAAGGACACTGATTCTCTAATCTCTCTGGGTTGAGACGCCTTTATTGACCTTGGAGAGCCCATCCCAGACCAGCTTAGATGTTTCCAAAGGACTCACACGGCCATAGTGTCCTTTGGTCAGATGACCACAGATGATATTCTTGGCAGTAGAGTCCAGTTGAACGAACTTCTTGACATCAGCAGCAGTGACGCCTTCTCCAGCCTTGGGAACGCCGTTCTTGACAACATACCATAGGTCGACGTCAATGGCTTCAAGATGCATGCGCATCCTATTCTTCCAGTAGGGATATTCAGTTCCATCGAAGATGGGGCACGCAGTGGAGACTTTAATTATCCCTGCAGTCGACATAGCTAAAACTCCAGGTGGTTAAACCGAATCACACAGAACAAGGGAGCACCTCACTCTGATACCAATTGAAAGTGCGTTATATCAACTAGAGGGGGGTGAATAGGCGATTTTTATGAAAGTCTTCAAAATGTGAAAGTTTCGAAGACGAATGATAGAAATAAACCTATTACCATGCAGCGGAAGGTAGACTACACTAGGCAAACCATAGTCAAGTATTCAATGAAGTGAGAGCACAATGACTTATAGCAGCAATGTAGTAGAGATTAGGTAGGAAGATATTGTGAAGCCACACAGAACACGCAGTCACTCAGTGAAGACAAAAGATAGTGCAAACATACAATGACTTCACAAGGAGTAACAGTAAGTAAAGGGAAGGGAAAGATGAAACCAGTGACTCGTTGAAGACAATGATTTGTTGGACCAGTTCCAGTTGCTGTGACAACTGTACGTCTGGTTAGGGCGGCTAGGTATTTAAACCTTAGGACACACAGTCCTGAACACGAAGCTCAGGACACCCAGTCCTCACCGTATTCCCCTTGAGCTAAGGTCACACAGACCTCGCCCAATCACTCTGGTAAGTCTTCAAGGTAGACTCCCAAACCTTCATAGACTTCGTTCACCGGCAATCCACAATGTCTCTTGGATGCTCAGAACGCGACGCCTAACCGGCTGGAGGATGCACAGTCCTCAAGTGTAATAAGTCTTCAGATCACACAAACAAGAAGACTTAAGTGATGCCTAAATCTCTTTGGCTCTGGGTGGTTAGGGATTTATCCTCGCAAGGAATTCTCTCTCAAAGGCTTCGAGGTGGGTTGCTCTCAAACGACAAAAGCCGTATTCTGAATCTGAGCAGCCAACCATTTATGGTTGTAGGGGGTGGGCTACTTATAGCCACTAGGCAACCCGACCTGATTTGTCCGAAATGACCCTGGGTCACTAAGGAACTGACACATGTTCCAACGGTCAGATTTCAAACTCACACGGCAACTTTACTTGGGCTACAAGCAAAGCTGACTTGTCCGACTCTTGACAAGATTCGCTCTCATAGTCTTCACTCGAAGACATAGGTTTTGTTTAAGCATCACTTCAGTCATTCTGACTGGTTCTCTTGGACGCCACTTAACAGTACGGTGGTTCCTATGACTCAACACAGAAGAAAAAGAACTACGAAAGATCTAAGTCTTCGAGCTCCATAGGCTTCATGCGGTGTCTTCTCTTGTCATAGTCTTCAATGTAAATATCTTCATATACCACCTTTGACTTCAATGTATTCATACATTTTTAGTGGTCATCTCTGCTAGGAAAACCGAATCAATGAGGGACTTCTACCTGTGTTATCCTGCAATTCTCACAAACACATTAGTCCCTCAACTAGGTTTGTCCTCAATACTCCAAAACCAACTAGGGGTGGCACTAGATGCACTTACATGCTCCCCACCCTGGCAAGGGTTGTGAGCTACGCGTCTGCATCGACATACCAGGGCTCAACCGAGCCGCATCTCAGGAGCGTTTCTGGCCTGCGCGCGTGGGACACTGCGTGGTCCCACCTCACGGCTACGTTCGCATGTCGTTCGGTCTGCCGAGCATGGCTGCTGCCTTCCAGCGCAACCTGCGGAGCGTCATGGCGAGTCAGGAGGCCAGGCACCACGCAGTCCTAGCGGAGATGGCGATGGTCCTCAAGGAACCACCCGGACTCCCAGAGCCTCCTGAGGCTCAGGGCCCCGGTGGCTCGTGAGGAGCAACCCCTTCGTCACGTACCTTTAGCTACCTCAACACCCGTTCATCAACGAAACCAGGTGACACATTCCAAGTTCATTTAGCTGGGAGCGCCCTAGGGATGCATCATTCCCAGGACGCGTGGGCCCGTCCCTGTGGCATGTATCCTTTCTTTTTTATGTCTTTAGCTTACCTTGCTGGTGGCGCCCCTCGGGCTACATCATCCCCAAGCCGCTCGGGCCGGACCCAGTGGCACGTATCGTTCATGCATCTACCCGAGCTAGTTTGCTTTCCATGCATAATCTATCTATGGTTATCACCTGGTTGATTGTCACCCACCATGGGAACCGCGCGTCGATCGTCTTTCTTCAGGACCCTTCGCATGAGAGGGTTAGGCACGGCATCTATGCTCGGGCCCGTCCCTGCAGCGTCTATAAATCCAACGGTTGAGCTCTGTCTGGCGGGCCGGCCCCGTTCACGTCACCTGTTGGGGCCGTTGGTGCTTGGTTTTCTCATGCGATAACCTCAGGATATTCGTTCGGCATAGGTTGTCTGACCACCATGCATGACCAACACAGCAAACAAGAATGAAGACCAGGCGCAACCCGCCTTGAGGTAGGGCCTCGTGAGTCCCCCGCTGGCTCACGGGTGCCCAGACACACTTCGTCTAGCCCTGCCGTGCAAGCCACGTGTCAGGGCAAGGTTGTACACGCCCCAGGGGCTCTCCGCAGTAGGGAGTCTCCTCCCAAGTACCAGTGGAAGCACCATGCTCCGCGCTGGCAGTCGACATTGCCGAGGAGCGGCTATGCCCGTGCAAGTGCGGAAGTGCCATGGTCCGTCCTGGTGATAAACAACCAAGGGCGGCCTCATGGCCGTATCAACCTTAGGGAGCCTCCGGGCTCGGTGTCCGGCCTCATCGCAACGCCTCCCCTCGGGAGAGCCGTGCGAGGGGGCTAGGCACGGGGGCTGCGCTCGGGTCACGCCCAAGCGTACACCACCCCGCCAGGTCCCTCGGACCTGGTCGTGGCGTGCCCTCCCAAGTGGAGCTAAGGTATGAAGGTCATTTGAACGTCAAGGGGGACTCCTCAGCATCGCAACTCAGGAGCCTAACTAGTCACGTAGCCCCTCACTCATTGGTTCCGTCCTGGTCTCTAGTCGTCCCAACGGTGGTTGAAGTATGCGCGAGGCCGGGCCCTGCCGACGTCGAACACTAGATTTATCCCTGCGCCTCTTTCCCATAGGTTGTTTCCGCGTCAAGGGGGACTCCTGAGCATCACGACTCAGGAGCCTAACTGGTCACGTAGCCCCTCACTCCTTGGGCTCGTCCTGGTCTCCGGACGACCCAACGACGGCTGAGGTATGTATGTGGCCAGGCTCTGCCGACGTAGAACATGAAGTAAATGGGAAGGAAATCGCAAAATCTCAAAGGAAATATTACAAGACATATTCTTCTCCGAACATCAAACACAAGTTTAAACGCCTCCACGAGGAACGCTACATGCTGCAGGAGTTTCAACAGGAAAGGAGCCACAAGCCAGTCACTCCTGGACACCGCCGATACCCGCAAGAGGCGCCCCCTCCTGGGTGGCGACGCCTTCACCTGCACCACTGGTCAAAGCCGCGGGGGCGAAGGCATCGAACTTCTTCAGCAGGGCTTCCACCTGGCCTTTCACGACTGCGGTGGCGGCTACGCAGTGTTCATCATCCACAAGCTCCACCATCTTGTCAAGGCGGGCGGCAGGATCACGAAGATGGAGGTGGCTGAAGACTCGCGTCAGCGTGGCTGAAGAAAGGACGCGAGCCTCTTCCTCTACCATGGGGCCGATGCCGCGCATGACTTCCTCAAGCACCTCGACAAGTAGGGAAGCAACTGGGCGGGGGCCGTCCTCATTGGTGGCCAGCGGCTTCTCCAAGCCCTTCTCATAGAGTGACTTCAGAGCCTCGCGAGACCTCTTATCGAGAAGCGTGAAGGCCGCATGGTCCTCGGCCAGAACCTTCGTCTCGGCATCAAGTTCGGCTTTCTCAGCCTACACCTTTTGCTCCAGGTCCTCTAGCCGGCCGCGCTCAGAGGCCTACGCTTGCGCCAGCTACTCCAGCTCGGCGTCGCGACCTTTGACGGCGTCCTCCCGGGCCTTCATCCTGTCTTCCTCCGCCTTACAGCCACGGGCATCTTCGGCACGCTCTTCATGTAGGAACTTCAGTTTGGCCTCCAGCACCCGGCAGCGACCTTGGGCGGCCTCGACGTCCTTCAGCGCCACCTCACGAGCAACTACTTCCTGAGCTGCAGCTCGCTTCTCCCCCTTAGAGGTCTCCGCGACCTGGCTCAACGCTGTCGGATGTGGGGTTCTGGCAAACCCTTAAGGTTCTAACACTGGGGTGCGCACGGAGTATTTTCCATCCACCAATCTACGCCCTAGCTTGCGAAGATCTCGCGGACGAACTCGACGAACTCGCAACAAAGAAAGACACCATGTACTCCAGTGTCGTGGTGGTGGATCGCCTCTTGGGCTGATGATGAACAATACAAGGGGAAGAACAGCCTCCTGAGGTTGAGGTGTTGTTGTGCTTGGCTAACTTGCGTGGATGAGAGTGATCTGAATCGTCCTCTTTCTCTCCCCCTCTCTCTCTATCTCTCTGTCCCTCTGTCGTCTCTCTGTACTTCTCCATGGTGGTGGCTAACTCTACTTATATAGGCCCTGGTCCTCTTCCCAAATCTTGAGTGGGAATGGAGCCAACAACGGCGGGCTAATTTGAAGGGGGGAAGCTAGTACAAGCCATCCTGACAAAAGTATTCTTCTGTAACGCCCCGAGACCGATGTGCCAGGTGTCTTCCAGTTATTCGATGTGGTTTCCTTGTCATTGATTTCCTGTCATGCATTGCATATCATGTCATCATGTGCATTTCATTTGCATACATGTTCGTCTCATGCATCAGAGCATTTTCCCCGTTGTCCGTTTTGCAATCCGGCGCTCCTATGTCACCCAATGTCCCTTTCTACCTCTTTTCGTGTGTGGGTGTTAAACATTCTCGGATTGGACCGAGACTTGTCATGCGGCCTTGGTTTACTACCGGTAGACCGCCTGTCAAGTTTCGTGCCATTTGGACTTCGTTTGATACTCCAACGGTTAACCGAGGGACCGAAAAGGCCTCGTGTGTGTTGCAGCCCAACACCCCTCCAATTTGGCCCAAAACTCACCTAAGACCTCTCCATCATCTCGGTCGTTCGATCACGATCGCGTGGCCAAAAACCGCACCTCATTTGGACATTGCTAGCTCCCTCTACGCCTATATAAAGACCCCTCCATTTCATTCCCGGGTCTTCTTCCCCCTAACCCTAAAAATTTCCCTCGCACCGTGCCGGACATGTCCGAACCCGGCCGGACGAACCCGCCGCCACCGTCCGTGCCAATGGCCTCCCGCCACCTGTCCCGCCACTGCCTTCTCCGCCGCCGGGCCGGGGGGCCCGAACCGGGCCCCCGAGGCCCATCGCGCGCCCCACCGCCTGAGAGCCCCGCCGCCCGGATCCAGCTTCGCCCGAGCCGCCACGAGCCACCTCCGCCGCCACAGGTCGCCGCCACCCCGCCGCCCATGGTCGCCTGCTCCGGCCACCGCCGCCCTTCGCCGATGCATTTGCCGCGCCGTGCGCCGCCGCATCGCCGCCCGGCGTGCCCCGCTGGACCTCCTCCGCCTCCACACCGCCGCACGCCTCCCCGGCCGCCTCCTTCTTCCTCCCGGCGCAAGTCCGGCCAGATCCGGCCGCCGCCCCGTTGACTCCTGCGAGATCTGCCATGCCTCGGTTCGCGTGCACGAACTCTAGATCTCGCGAGGGGGTGAGAATTCTACCAAGTCCCAGCAATTTTTGCATATCTTCATCGCATCACAAATTCGTCATCGTGACTCCGATTCGCGCGTGTAGAATATCAAAATGTTTGTCTCGACGAGTACATCATTTCATCTCATTGCATCATTTTCATTTGAGCTCATCTTGATGCCCGAAATGCTGTTGGAAGAGGGCTATGTGAGGAATATGTCTGATCTGTTTCAGCAAATGCACTTCTGTCATTTTTGCCATGATTAATGTGTGCATGCTATGATCCTGAGCTCTACATGTGTTTTGTTATATGCCATGTCATATTTACAGAGGTGTATGCCATGTATTTTTGTGATATTTTTGGTGACTAGCACAAGCATGCAAAGTAGCGTATTCGTTGATGCTGATTTCAGGGACTTAGAATTTCACTAAGTCCTTGTCCTGTTTTTGTCTTTATGCCATATGTTCATGTTGTTTCCTAGTGATCCGTGCCTCTTTTGAGGATGATCAGTAAGGATGTTTTGTTAATATTGTGGTTCTCTATCCATCCATGTCTTTGTTTGCATTGATGGAGCACCCTAGCTTGAGTCAATCGAGCTCTTTTGCCGAGGATGTTGTTGTTGATCCATGCATGCTATGTTGTTGTTCTTGCCATGTCTAGCTTCTATGCCATATCTATTCGGTGTATGCTTAGTTTGTCATGCAATGGCTCGTAGTGAGTGCATCGAGCTCGTAAACATGCCTACTTGTTAATCTGTTTGCATGCTCTAGTTTTTCACTAAGTCTGAATCTGTTTACATTTTTGCTATGTTCACATGCTTGCAATTGTATTTTCTGATCCCTTTTGGCTGAAGGTCACTAAGGGACTTTTGTTAAGTGCTTTGAGTAGCTTCATGCAATGCCTTGATTTTCCATGTTATGTTCCTGTAGCATGTAGTTTTCATGCTCTAAAGTGTGCTTCCTGATGATAAATTCCAGACTTGTGTTAATTTCACTAAGTCTGAAATCTGTTATCATTTGCACTTTTGCCATGCTTGTTTGAACCTGTTAATGGATGAATTAGCCGTAGCTCAGTATTCATATTTTGTCAAGAATCATGAGTGGATCCCTGCCATGTATTTTGTTGCCATATTTGAGTGTTGTAGCACATTTATCTTGATGCATTTAGATGGTTACTTGCTGTTTATCGCAGACCGGTGCCATATTTGTTTTGCTTGCCATTTCCAAACCGTGCATCCGATTCCGGTGATCTTTATATCGATTTAAACCGAAATTACCTCACCTTTCCAGTGGCACTCCTGGATTTCCAAGTTGAGGCCAGGTTCAATCATTCCTTTCCAAATCATGCATATGCATCTCATACCGCATCCCGCATATCATACCATGTTAATGTGTTGGTTGTTTACTATGTTGTGTGCTTCTTTCCGGTGTTGCTTCTTCGGGTTGGTTCCGATAACATAGCGTTTGTGAGGACCCGTTCAACTACGTCCGTTTGTCTTCTTCATGGACTCGTTCTTCTTCCTTGCGGGATTTCAGGCAAGATGACCATACCCTCGAAATCACTTCTATCTTTGCTTGCTAGTTGCTCGCTCTTTTGCTATGCCAATGCTGCGATACCTACCACTTCTTATCATGCCTCCCATTTTGTTAAGCCAAGCCTCTAACCCACCTTGTCCTAGCAAACCGTTGTTTGGCTATGTTACCGCTGTGCTCAGCCCCTCTTATAGCATTGTTAGTTGCAGGTGAAGATTGGAGCTTGCTCCATGTTGGAACATGGATATTTTGTTGGGATATCACAATATCTCTTATTTAATTAATGCATCTATATACTTGGTAAAGGGTGGAAGGCCCGGCCTTATGCCTGGTGTTTTGTTCCACTCTTGCTGCCCTAGTTTCCGTCATATCGGTGTTATGTTCCCGGATTTTGCGTTCCTTACACGGTTGGGTTATAATGGGAACCCCTTGACAGTTCGCCTTGAATAAAACTCCTCCAGCAATGCCCAACATTGGTTTTACCATTCGCCACCTAGCCTTTTCTTTCCCTTGGGTTCTGCAGACTCAAGGGTCATCTTTATTTAAACCCCCCTGGGCTAGTGCTCCTCTGAGTGTTGGTCCGACCGAGTAGACTGCGGGGCCACCTAAGGGCAACGTGAGGGTTGGTTTTACTCGTAGGATGTCTCATCTGAGTGTGCCCTGAGAACGAGATATGTGCAGCTCCTATTGGGATTTGTCGGCACATTCGGGCAGTGTTGCTGGACTTGTTTTACCATTGTCGAGGATGTCTTGTAACCGGGATGCCGAGTCTGATCGGATTATCTTGGGAGAAGGAATATCCTTCGTTGACCGTGAGAGCTTATGATGGGCTAAGTTGGGACTCCCCTGCAGGGATTTAAACTTTTGAAAGTTTTTCCCGCGGTTATGGGCAGATGGGAATTTGTTAATGTCCGGTTGTAGAAAACCTGAAGTTGATCTTAATTAAAATACATCAACCGCGTGTGTAACCGTGATGGTCTCTTCTCGGCGGAGTCCGGGAAGTGAACAGGGTGTTGGAGTTATGCTTGACGTAGGTTGTTCTAGGATCACTTCTTGATCATAGTTGTTCGACCGTGCTTTTGCCTTCTCTTCTTGCTCTCATTTGCGTATGTTAGCCACCCAAATATGCTAGTCGCTTGCTGCAGCTCCACCTCATACCTTTTACCCTACCTATAAGCTTAAATAGTCTTGATCGCGAGGGTGTCAGATTGCTGAGTCCCCGTGACTCACAGATACTTCCAAAACCAGCTTGCAGGTTTCGAGGTTACCATGCAGATGACGCTACCAATCTCAAGGAGGAGCTCTTTGAAGATCTTGTCCTTTGTGTTGTTTCGTTCTAGTTGATCAGTAGTGGAGCCTAGTTGGGGTCGATCGGGGATCTGTGTAGCATTTGGGGTAGTATTCTTTTATTTTGGTTCCATAGTCGGACCTTGTGTGTATCTGGATGATGTAATGCTTTATTAATGTAATTGTGTGAAGTGGCGATTGTAAGCTAACTATGTATCTCTTTCCCTTATGTATTACATGGGTTGTGTGAAGATTACCTCACTTGCGACATTGCTTTCAATGCGGTTATGCCTCTAAGGCGTGCTTCGACACGTGGGAGATATAGCCGCATTGAGGGCGTTACATCTTCTCCTGCGAAAAGCTCTGGTGGTGACGCCATCTCAGGCTCCATGATGACCTCCGTCTTGCCGTCCTTCTGGTCCTGGTCTTGTTGCACCGAAATGGCAACCTTTGCCTGATGCCTCGGTACTCCTCGCATGCGCTGGCCTCGTTAGCACCAAAGAGTAAACAAGGATGCTGCACATGCTAGTGCCCACCTGGCGCCCGCCTGGTGTCGATCGTCACGGCATACGTCATGAGAGCCTCATGAGGTTCGCCTCACCTTGATATCTCCGCTCCTCGTGAGCCTACCCAACTAGGACACTCCAGAGGATGTGCTGTGTCGTCCACCTCACGAGGCTTGGCCCCTCGCGAGGGTCTTGGATGCCTTGTTTGATGAAGGTGGGCCGTACGGCCTGCTCGCTTAGCCTCGCCGCGGGCCGCAGGCATGCAAGTCTGCGGAGCCCCGTTCCCAGAATGCCGACAGTAGCCCCCGGGCCCAAGGTGCGCTCGGCCTTGGCTTTGCAGCGAAGCCAAGGGTCAAGCACGGAGCACCACGGGCCCCAATAGCCTGCAGCCTCGGTTGACGCATGGTGGTTGATTGGACGTGGGCGTCTCCGCTTCCCCACGCCGCCTCGGCGACTGGACGATTTGACGAGTCCCTGTGACATGCAAGGGAAACTATCTTTACCTGCGATCGTGGGGGGTGCCGGTTGGCCTTCTCTTTCTATAAATGGGACGGGGGGCGGAGCCCCCATTGCCCATCTCTTCCTTTCTCGCTTTCTTCTTCTTACTCGCTCCATTGCTCGCTGTGCCACTAATGACGCCACAAAGGAAGTTCTTTTGACTGAAAGACTGTAAGGGAACCCCCTACAGTATAATTGGTGCAACAAATCCAAATTGCAAGTACCATGCCTTGAACCTGGGTGGGTGGGAAGGCATCAGCCCCTTCCCACCACTAGGCTATGCCTTAGTCTGCCCCTTCCTTCATTAGTAAGGAGAGCCATCAGAACGTGCCAACACTTCAGCATTCATTTTCTGAGATAGAACCACCTACTCATGTGTTGAGACCAAGATATTCCATTCCAACCATTTGAATCTTGATCTCTAGCCTTCCCCAAGTTGCTTTCCACTCAAATCATCTTTCCGCCAAATCCAAATCTATGAGAGAGAGTCGAGTGTTGGGGAGACTATCATTTTAAGCACAAGAGCGAGGAGTTCATCATCAACACATCGTCTATTACCTTTTGGAGAGTGGTGTCTCCTAGATTTGGTTAGGTGTCACTTGGGAGCCTCCGTCAAGATTGTGGAGTTGAACCAACGAGTTTGTACGGGCAAGGAAATCACCTACTTCGTGAAGATCTACCCTAGTGAGGCATGTCCTTCGTGGGCGATGGCCATGGTGGGATAGACAAGGTTGCTTCTTCGTGGACCCTTTGTGGGTGGAGCCCTCCGTGGACTCGCACAATGGTTACCCTTCGTGGGTTGAAGTCTCCATCAACGTGGATGTACGATAGCACCACCTATCGGAACCACACCAAAAATCTCCGTGTCTATATTGTGTTTGCTCCCTTCAAACTCCTCCCTTTACCTTCATGTGCAATGTTTTACATTCCGCTGCTATACTCTTAGACTTGCATGTGTAGGTTGATTGCTTGACTTGTGCTAAGTTGTTAAAATCTGCCAAGACTTAAATTGGGAAAAGGCAAGATTTTTATTTGGTCAAGTAGTCTAATCACCCCCCCTCTATACATACTTTTGATGCTACAAAATGGAGTGGAAAGTTTTCGTTTTTCCGGAGAAAAAATGGAATCGGAGAGAAACAAACGTTTCGTTTCATTGGATCACGCCATCGAGCAAAACCAACATTTAAATCACATCTGTCGTGTTCGTGTCATGCCCTCCTCCACGGCTCCACCCCACACGGTCGCTCGGCATGCCACTCACCGCAAACGGAGTATACGATAACTTTCCCACCTGCTTGTCGATCGAACATGCCATGGAGTACTAGCACTACTTGAAGAGATTGACGAGTTGGGGGAGGACAACTAGCTATAGCATGGACTCCCAAGAACTTTTTACATGCATGTTGTGGCCGTCTATTGCGACCTTTGAACGTGGAGCAGTTGCGTGTACCGGGAAGCAGCACGGGCGACACTCTCTAGATCGGCGTGCCGCTTCAATGCCGGCGCTAGTGAGAGGTCGCGTCCACTCTGGCCGGGCATGAATGCGGCACTGACCATTTCTGGCGGGAAGCACAGTGGGTGATGAAGAGGGTTCGGGTTGGTCAGGAGTGGGCATGGCAGCGGTCCGGACGCCCGCAAACAAGAGATGATGTATGTTAATATTACTGCGTATATAATTAACAACGTAAATAATGTGCCAGCTGGACAAATATGAATGGAGATGGAGATGGAGATGGAATTTTATGTAAACACGGATATGCATGTCTATGTCTATGTGTGTGTGCGCGACGACTCTCACGACCTGGAAGCGGGGGCGTGTTTTTGATTGAGTTTTCTTTCTTGGTCAGTTTTTGATTATTGTTAGTGGCCTTATACAGATGCAAAATGTATTTTTCATAGTGGCCTTGTATAAGGGAGTGAAGGGAGTATTTAAAACCAATGCTATGGAGAGATTTTTTACTCCATTGTATGTATAGCCTTTTGTTTGATAGGGTTTCTCGCGTCTCGCTCTCTCACCCTCTCCATATCAAAACAAGAAGACAGTGTCCACTCTATCTCTCTCCACATGTGGTCACAGATCCGGCCGAATCCCGTCCGCTGCGAGAGGTGAGGAGGTGCAGCGTTGACGTTGTCACCATTGGCGATGGAGGAAGCTGATGCGCACCGTCCTCTCGGAGCCGGCGCTGGCACGGACGAAAGTCCTCCGTGCCCTTGTTCACTTCCGTCATGTGGGCATATCCTGCCTGCCAGGCTAAGCAACATCTCGCCCACCTGAGGTATAACTTCTTGTACTGGTCCAGCTCCCCAGTTCGCTGCATGTGGGTTTTGTTCTATGTGACTACTCCTCAACTCCCCATGTATAGTAGCTAGGGTTCATCGGCTGGTCCAACATCACCTACTATTATAGAGGAAATGCCACTCGAAAAGTTGTCTTGATTTATGCCTTGATGGAGGTATACATGTTGTTTCGACAAAAAGTACATGGTGGTTGTGTGGTCATTGTCCATATGCTCCTATTGCTACTGCTAATCTAATACTATCACTGGTTAAATGAAGAAATGCTTTTTTCTCGGGTATCCTGGTTTAGTTCCCATCAAGATAATCATGATGCTTCTGTTTGTTGGTGTACTTTTCATTAATTCTTATTGACAATTCAGATGCCGTTGTTAATCTTGTACCACTGCCAAAACAAAGTAACAACACTATATCCCTTTTTTATATTTTGTAAAGAGCGATGCGTATCTCCATACCCAGACATGTCTTCCTCAATTTTAGAGGAACTGCACAAAATTGGATGGCCATTGTTGTTCTGCCTCACTATCCTATGCCACGTGGTTCTTCCTTCCTCGAGCTTGATTAATGAGAAGAAACAGACCACAGTGAGGATTTGTCAAACTTCATAGGTGCCTCACCCAAACTTGATTCCAAATGGATGATGCATCACCACGATGACCTATCGATGCTCATGGTTGCGCCTCATGGTTGCGTCGGCTAGTGAAGATGTCTTCCATCAGTCCTCTATGCTTGGTTGCATTGGGGACGCAGTCGTCTTTCACGTTGGTGCAATTTTATCACACAATTGGCTATGAAACAAATGTTTCCTCGAAGAAGGATCGACGTTGGTACTAAGAGCATTAGTCTTGTATTGATTTCTAAGCCTTCTCACAGCTTCGTCTTCAGCTCCCCTGTAATTTTATTTGTCCAGCTATTAACTTTGATTAAAAAATGGTGTGGACTAAAAACCCGGATGGATGTAGTTGCCCTCCATTTTTATTTACTCCGCATATTAGATTTGTCTGAAGTTAAACTTTATAAAGTTTCACCAAGTTTAGGTCGAACACAACAAACCATAATTATCGAGAGAGGGCAAACTGTACATACTCTCAAACATTTCCGATAATTGAAATTAAAATTCTTTATTTTTAAACACTCTCACACGTTTCCGATAATTTGGCGCATGTGTGCTTGTTCACTTAAGGGAGGGTAGTGTACCGCACGTGAAGGACAGGAACTGCGACCAGGACGCGTGGATCGTTAGTTCATCGGAAGTAGTAGTTTTCTTCACTGGTACGTTAAATAAAGAGTTTCGCTTCGTACTTACACAATTTAAAACAATTGTTATGGAGAGAAAAAACCACTCCACTATATATTAATAGTATACACAAGAACTATATGGATGCAGCTTCATTGACTTAGTGCACCTGCCTTTGGTTTTATGACAGGTGGGCCCAAAATGTGGCTGGCCCACCTATCATACAACCAAAGGCAGGTGTAGTTAAGGCACCGAAGCTCAGTCCGTAATACAATATATATATAGTACACTATATAAGCTGGAGCCTCGGTGCTTGTTCGCTAGGGTTTGCACTTTCCACACTCTCGCCGCACTACATATATATATATATACACGCTGGAGGCTTAGCGTTCCTTTGCTAGGGTTTGCTATATTCGTAGTCTCTCACCCTGTTCACAAGATCTAAACAAGAATGCGTTGGCCTCTGTCTCTCTCTCCCCCCTCACAGCTGGTGAAGGAGGCGTCCGGATCACGTCGCACCAGAAAGTGGAGGAGGTGCAGTGTTCACTCGATCGCCTTCGGCGAGGGAGGAAATCCACTGCCGGCTGCGCTGTTCTCTTTCACCCAGCACCTGTGCGGGAGGGCCACCGAACCCTTCTTCCTTGCTGCCATACGTAGTGTGGGCAGATCCAGCCTCCCGCCGCACGCCTTGCCACATCCCGACGAACCTAAGGTATAAGTTTCTTTGAAACCGTCAATGCTGTAGCTGCATGTAGATCTTTTCTGATTATGTAGTCAAATCTAGGTCTTGGTTCAAAGAGGAAAGAAGGGTGCGGTGGGGTGGAGCATGAATCTAGGATGTGGTTCAATGAGGAAAGGAGTGAGGGGACGTAGTATAGACTGGCTATCCAGCCGCTTTGTTGGTCGAAAAGGGAAAAGGGGGTAACCCAGTACACACATCTGTAAGGAACCGATCGCTTTGTTGAAAAGGGAAAGAAACTGGGGGGTTGGGTAGTTTGTGCAGGACTAGATTTGCTGCCCTCACATAGGAAAAAGGTTCAAAGAGAACAAATATGGGACCAACGTAGATATGCTGCTTAGCTACATACTCTACATCACCCATTTATACATGTGGACACACATGGTGTTGGCATGTCGCATGTCCCATGTCCCATACAACTATTTTGCTGTTGTTAATCTAAGAATGCTTCTAGAAAATTGAAGCAATGCCACTGTTAAAAGTAAATTACATTCTTAACGAATGTTTTTTTAAGAAAATGACTCTGCTAATATGAATCAATGCAACCGTTTTAGAAATGCTACTGTCCTACTTTGTTTTCCATCAAGATAAGTTAGATGCTTCTTTTTGTTGCCGTTTGTTTCATCCTCCTTTGTTGGCCAGTAGTTGTTTCCTTTTTTGCCTTTGTTAAAATAGGGATATCTATTCAACTTGTTGCTATAACAAACTTAAATGTCACACTGGCGACTTTGCTTGACTTCAGTGCAACCGCACAAAGCGAGATTGGATTTCCTATTTGTGTTGGCAGATTCGTAGGTGATCTTGTGTGCGTCATGACAGGTTGGTACTTGCTTTCATCCACATGATCGTGTAGTGTGTTTTAAGATGTTGTGCTACTTGTATTGGTACTATTTTAAATAAATGTTGAATTGAAGCTATTGTATTGCTCTCTTTTCCCATTAAGTACTGAACAAAAATGGTACCAACCCAGACATGATGCTTGTTGCTTTGTTACAACAAAATCTGCATCACCCCCTTATAAGTAGATGGAAGCACATGGTGTTGTTGCGCCCACTCTCCCCTAGAATTGTTTATGCTTTTTCTTAATCTAATGCTGCTGGTAAAATTAAGCAATGCCACTCTCAGAATTAACTACTGAACTGTTTTAAGAGAATTTCTCTGTTAATATGAATCAATGCAACCGTCTTATAAATGCTACTGCTCCATGACATTACCAAAATTATCATCATGGAAGTGTCCCCTTCCATGACGATAAATCGCACGTCATGGAAGTGCTTTAGTCAAGGGCGACCGACATGTGGCATCCACCGTAACGGAACGCCGTTAAGCTATCGGGTCCGGTTTTGGATATGATAACCCGCTAACAGCCCCGACCAATGGGGATTTTCCACGTGTAAAATCATCATTGGCTGGACGGAACACGTGTCGGCTCACCGTTGGGACAGATGTCATCCACTCATTGGACCGAAGGCGCCTATGATATGTCGACACATGGCACGGCCGAACAGAGGCCCATTCCTGTGAAAAGGCCGGCCCGTTTGACTTGGTCAAAAGGTGGCGGGCCGGCCCACGGAAAGCCTGTTATCGGCCTGTTCGCATATAGCCCATTTACAGCCCGCTAACCCAGGGCCCGTTACGACCTATCCGAATTAAGCCCAGTAGCGTCATCTGGGCAGTCCAATATGATTCCATCTCATTTTAAGTTCTGGCCCATGTATGGGCCATGACGTCTTTCAGCCCATATGAGGCCCTTTGTAACTCTTGGCCCATTAACAGCCCGTGGTGAAACTGGCCCGTACTAAACAGTGTATCACTTTATACCCATTAACGGCCCATTAATCCATTGGGCCGTTTGCAGCCCATGTTATCTTTTGGCCTTCTCAGGGCCCATTTATTCTTGGGCTTATTTCCAGCATTCGGTTACTTATGGTTCGTTACTGCCATTTTCTGCTTGTGGGCCAAATTCAGCCCATGGTTACAGTCGGCCCGTTCGAGGCCCGTTAATACGTTGGGCAGTGTTCATAGCGTCATCAAATACAGCCTATTAACGACAGCCTGTTATGGTCGGCCCATGAACGGACGACTCCAACTCTAGCCCGTTTATGGCCATAATGCGGTCTGTTTTTGGCCCATGTTTGGCCAATCGATCATACGGCCCGTCTAAGGCCCATTGATGATACGGCCCATAGACGGCCCATTGTTTCTACAGATCGTAGAAGGCCCATTGTTTCTACGGCCCGTAGGAATCCCAGTGTCACTACAGTAATTATGTAGCCCATGGCCTGTTGAAGGAGGGAAACTACTATAGGTTTAGACCTGCTAATGGCCCAAGATGATTATAGGCCCATGTTTTGGCCCATATGAGTAACGTGCCGGCCCGAAGACCGACAACACCGAGATCCAATGAACCTTCCAGCCTAAATTATAGCATACCGACCAAAGAATAAACCTAGACTATACAACAAAGAAATTACGGCATATTACATCCACTGGGAATCAAAGTTCGCTAGTGGTGATAATAAAGCGCAACATGAACACGGATTACATACACTGGACATCAAAGGTCGCCACCAGTGCATATAAACGCGCCAACAAAAGAATATAAAAAACTGAGAGCACTTCAGAAGGCACTAGACCTAGCAAGCTCGGGCCCCGCAAGCAACCGAACAAGCGGATGAGACCTCAGCTGTGTCAACAATAGATGCTTCATCCCTAGCTGTATGGCACCATAGTGTGCAAGGCAGTCCCATGACATCTTCATTACATCTTTGGCTTCAAGTCGGAGCTGAGCTGAAGCAAGCCTTTCCGCTTTAAGTTGAGACTGAAGAAGTCAAACTGATTGAGCTAGCGACTGCACAGAGGTTGTCTCACACATGCTGGTGAGTAGCTTCAACTCACTGTCTTCATCAAGACAGGACCTTGGGGCCATCTCGCTGTCCTCAAGATGGTTTGGCTCGCTATCTTTCCTAAAGTTCTGCCTGGCACAAGAGATACGACTCTGAAAGAGAAACAAGGAGACACGTAACAGGTTTCACAATTATATAAGCAAATAAATGGATCTATTCTGCATAAGGAACATGTTTTTACAACTACAGTTTAAAACTGGTAGTTGTTGCAAACATCCAATCAGATGTAAACATCAGTGGAGGAAATGATGCCTATCCAAATCTATAATAGAACAAAGTTTGAAGGCTCGAGAAGGATGAAATTACATTACATGTTAACACGGGCTGGACAAAGCCCTTCTCCATGTTGATGGAAAGATAATTCAATAAATTCCCCAAAGAAAATTCTTTATAAGCATTGCCATTATTCTACATTTTGCAAAGAGTAAATATAGATCAAATAATATTGGAAGAAATAGAGGATAATGAAGCTCAGATGCAGACTTATGATACATAATCAAATAGCAATTAATTAAGTACAGCGTTACAAGGCAAAAGGTACTGACAAGAGGAATGCAAACATCAACGTGTGAAGTGGCATTGGCTTTATTCAACATTTTTGTAAGAGTAAATGTAGATATGATAATTTGGAGAAAGTGGAGGGCATGGCAGATAAGATGCAGAGTAATGCTAGACAATCAACTCTCTCGCGATGCATGTACATTAATACCACCACCGTTTGTTATTAGTTGTCGCTCAAATGGATGTATCTAGCACTATTAAGTTCTAAATACATCCAATTGATCAACAATTAATTCGATACAAAGGGAGTACATGACAACAAGTACTTACATGAGCAATCCAAAACTTCATAACCATTGTGTTAATTCTACATTTATCTAAGAGTAAATATAGATCTTATAATTTCAAGCAAAGGGAGGATAAAGAAGCGAACATTTACAGTGATGCTACATAATCAAACAACAATGAGTGTAAGTATGCTGACAAAGGGCAAGAGGTACTCACAAGAGCAATGCAGAGCCCAGTATTGTCATGAGATCCTATGATCCTTTGAGCAAGGAGATTCATCTGAAATTAGTTTTCATACAAGAGAGAAGGTAAGGCACATGCAGAAATTTAGGAGTTCAAATTTTGAATTGATATCATAGAGAGTACCTGAGGCTGGGCTGTTAGCAGTTCTAATAGGGGTTTTGCCATTAGAGTAGGGGTAAAGTCTGTTACAGTTGGGCCTATGTTTTCTGTGGCTGCTGATCTATCTGATTTAATAGGTATAACTACCTTTTCCAAATACCTAGTTTGTACTCCTTGAGGATCTGCAATCGCCCTCTTCCTTTTGGACATCTATTATGAAAGAACAACATTTGACTGGAAAAACATAGTATGACGACACATGGAATAGGTACAGAAAATGGATAGGTATGGCATATACTCATATATGATGCTTAAACTAAGCAGATGGTGTAACAAAGTATAAGTAATGCAAGAGGTCATATGCAAAATATGTGCGGCCAATAAAACCTTGCCAAGTTAGAGCATGCACCTTGATGGATGAATAAGATAGGCCATCCTCCACCATGCCAAGTTTGTTAGCCAGTGGATTGTTCCACAATATTCATCTCGTGCACCCATTCTCATATTCATTTTGATAATGTTCAATACCTGACATGCATGAAAACATAAAAACAAGTGAGATTATTTTTGTAATGCAGAAGTGATTCTAATCCAATACATCCTCCCTGTAAACCCCTTTGTGCTATCTCTGAAATTCTTCTAAGAGGTTCCATGCATGCTATAATTTGGTTTGTGCATTAATATAATGTGGCCTAATACTCAAAATATGAGAGCTCCAGAAGTGATGATACTTCGCAGATGATAGCTTCAACATATAGTAAAGAAGAAAAAGTCGACCTGACCTGACAGATTCAAAATATACTAAGGGAGAATAACTCGACCTGACCAGTCGACCGCAAGAGAAGAGGATCATCTTAAAGAAGAGAAGAAGAGCAAGCAGATTGAAGATATTACAAGTCTTTCCATACAATGTCGGTTGGCCACCCATGATGAACTAGAGCGCACAGAGAAATACTATTCCTTCCGGTCTCTCCATAGGTGGCTCACATGCATTTTGAAACTAAAGTAGGAACATTTAGCTGACCAATTAAACATCTCTTAGTTTTACTAATATAAGTATAATATCATATTTGAATTTGTCCAACTAAGCTTGTTTAGCTCGATGGGTGGAGCAGTGATATTATGACACGAACCACGTAGGCTGATCGTGGTCATTATAAAATGGGGAAACCGTAAGCATGATGAGTATAGTGTTGACCGTGGCAGTGGGATGGTAGATCTGAAGCTGCAAACCGCGCAAAGGGTAGTTATCAACCGACATTTTCTTTGAAATAACAACTAAGATTTGGTATGGACAAGAAAGTATAGTCAACAAGTGACAAATAAATGCAATTCTCATGTCTCTCTATATGTCGCGACATGCATTTGGAAACTCAAGTGGAACCTTTAGCTAACCAATTAAATGTGTCTGTTAACTAATATCGGTATCATATCACAATCATATTTGAACAATTAAGATTTGGAATTTTGAGTGTTGTGTTGTTTAGCTTGAAGGGTGGAGTAATGCTAGTATGACAGAAAGCACCTACGCAGATCATAGTAGAGTAGATAAAAGGGGAAAACCCTAAGCATCAAGAGTAAAATCAGGAAAGTGGAACTAGCTGGACCAGTGGGTGGCGCACATGCTTTTCGAAACGAATATAGGAACATTAGATGACCAATTAAACGTCCTCTGTTTTAGTAATATGAGCATCATATCAGATTCGTATTTCAACTTGTAAGCTTTGGAATTATGAGTGGGATCTTGTTTCGCTTGATGCGTTGAGGTCTTGAGGAGCAGTGCTAGCATGACATGAAGCAGTGAAGCACCTATGATGATGGTAGTGAATATAAAGGGGGGAGACCATAAGCTTTACGAGTATAGTGACCGTGACATGGCAGATCTGAAGGTGCAAACTGGATAAAGCTACTTCGCAACCAATGTTTGCATTCAACTAGCCACTACAATTTGGTACGGACAAGAAAAGTATAGTAAAGAATTTAAGATCTATTTTTCGGGTGAGATCAATAACTTAAGCACATATGGAAGAGTACCACCTCTCCTGCGACACCGTGTAGGCCCCTGCTGATACGTTGAGGGTGCTACGGGTGCGATGGCTGTCGACGGCGGGGAAGAAGACTTTAGATGGTAGACGGCCAGGCTGGGGGATAAATCCTGTTGCCGTGGACGAGGCGGTCGTAGGAGCGGCAACGACAAAGTGGACGACGACGCCGATGATGCGAGACGAGGCGATGAAAGGATCCTGGTCCGACGCCGTAGATGAGAGACGTCCATCTCTTGAAGTGGACGACGGGGTAGGGGTAGCGGCTCCGGCAAGGTGGAGGATGGGGTGGCGGATGGAGGAGGCTGGCCACAGTGGGGAGGTTGTCGTGGCGTCGACAGTGTATGGATGGGGAAATGGAGGGGGAGGGGGGATCTCAAACTTTGGGACGCGCTTGTCTGAAATGTGGGAAAGTTACAAACTTATCCCCCATTTAAAATTTCGGACATCACTTCGGTTGGGGATAGGATGGTCATCTCGCATCTCCCAAATATTTGCCGGTAATGATTTCAGGCGAGGAGAAGGTGTTTTTGCCGCCCACGGTTGGCGCCCATGGTGTATGAACAGAGCTGACATGTAGGGCGGTTGTGTCACCTCTGAGGGAAGTTACTGTAACGCCCCGTGACCGATGTGCCAGGTGTCCGCCAGTTATTCGCTGTTGTTGCCTTGTCATTGCTTGCATGTCATGCATTGCATATCATGTCATCATGTGCATTTCATTTGCATACATGTTCGTCTCATGCACCCGAGCATTTTCCCCGTTGTCCGTTTTGCAATCCGGCGCTCCTATGTCACCCGTCGTCCCTTTCTACCCCTTTCCGTGTGCGGGTGTTAAATGTTTTCGGATTGGACCGAGACTTGTCATGCGGCCTTGGTTCACTACCGGTAGACCCCTGTCAAGTTTCGTGTCATTTGGACTTCGTTTGATGCTCCAACGGTTAACCGAGGGACCGAAAAGGCCTCATGTGTGTTGCAGCCCAACACCCCTCCAATTTCGCCCAAAACCCACCAAAACCCTCTCCATCATCTAGAGCGTTCGATCACGATCGCGTGGCCGAAAACTGCACCTCATTTGGACTCTCCTAGCTCCCTCTACCTATAAATATGTGCAACCCTTCCAAATTCACGGACGAAACCCTAAAATTCCTTCCCTCGCGCCGCCGGACGCGTCCTCACCGCGCCGGACAATGTCCGCCCCGCCGGCCACGTCCTCCCGCCCAATGTTGCTGTGCCACGTCACACACCACCGCCTCCCGCGCCAATCGGCGAGCACCACCTCAACCGGCCGCCTCCCTCTCCACCGCGCGGCCCGCGCAGCCCAGTCGCCGCCACCGCCGCCCGCAGGCGTGTGCCCGCACCCGCCGCCTCGCCTCTCGCCGGCGCGCACCTCCGCCTCCGCGCCATTGCAGCTCCGCCCCGGTGCCGCTCTTCGCCACCGGCCGCTGCCGCCCGGTCACCGCCACCTCGCCGTCGCGGGCTACGACCTCCGCCGGCGCCTCTGCTCGCCGGAGCGCGCGCCACCGCCGCCCTTGCCGCGGATCCGGTCGGGCCGGACCGGATCCGGCCATCCTCGAGCTCCCCGGCCATCGTCCAGCGCCGTCCCGCCGCGATATCGCCGGAGAAGCCACCGGCATCGTCATTGACCTCGGAACCCTGGATCTAGATCTAGAGGTGGTAATTTCTTCTAAGTCCACTAGTTTTCCAGTTTCAAATGCCCATGTTCATCATGTCATAATTCATCATCCGTTGCTCCGTTTTGCGTGTGTAGCATATCAAAATGTTTGTCTCATAGAGTACATCATTTCATCTCATTGCATCATTTTCATTTGAGCTCATCTTGATGCCCGAAATGCTATTGGAAGAGAGCTATTTGAGTTAATTGTCAGATCTGCTGCATCAAATAGCTATTTGTCATTTTTGCCATGATTAATGTGTGCATGATGTGCCCCTGAGCTCTACATGAGTTTTGTTATATGCTTTGCCATATTTCCAGAGGTGCCATCCATGTATTTTTGTGATGTGTGTTGTGAGTAGCACAAGCTTGCAAAGTGGTGCATTCGTTAATGCCGATTTCAGGGACTTAGCAATTCCACTAAGTCCTTGATCTGTTTTTATCAATATGCCATATGTTCATGTTGTTTCCTAGTGATCCGTGCCTCTTTTGAGGATGATCAGTAAGGGTGATTTGTTAATCTTGTAGTGCTCTATCCATCCATGTATTTGTTTGCAATTATGGAGAACCCTAACTTGAGTCAATCGAGCTCTACTTTTGCTATTTCGTGAATCTGGGCAGATTGTCTACTTGTTAGCGATTTTGCCGAGGATGTTGTAGTTGATCCGTGCATGCTATGTTGTTGTTCTTGCCATGTATAGCTTATATAACATGTATTCTTGATGGGTGTATGCTTATATTGTGATGCCTTGCTCTGTAGTGAGTGCATCGAGCTCGTAAACATGCCTACTCGTTAACAGATTTGCATGTTCCAGTTTTTCTCTAAGTCTGAGATCTGATTATGTTTTTGCCATGTTCGCATGCTTGCAATTGTATTTTCTGATACGTTTTGGCTCAAGGTCACTAAGGGACTTTTGTTAAGTGCTTTGAGTAGCTTAATGCCATGCCTTGCTTTGCCATGTTAAGTTCCTGTAGCATATAGTTTTCATGCTTCAATGTGTGCTACCTGATCTGGAATTCCAGGCTTGTGTTAATTTCACTAAGTCTGAAACCTGTTTATCAATTGCACTTTTGCCATGCTTGTTTGAACCTATTAATGGATGAATTGGCCGTAGCTCAGTGTTAATCTTTTGTCAAGCATGATGAGTGGATCCCTGCCATGTATTTTGTTGCCATTTTTGAGTGTTGTAGCATATTTGACTTGATGCATTTAGATGGCTACTTGCTGTTTATCGCAGACCGGTGTCATATTTGTTTTGCTTGCCATTTCCAAACCGTGCATCCGATTCCAGTGATCTTTCTATCGGCTTTAACCGAAATCACCTCACCTTTCCAGTGGCACTCTTGGATTTAAAAGTTGAGGCTAGGTTCAATCATACCTTTGCAAATTATGCATATGCATCGCATACCGCATCCTACATATCATACCATGTTCATGTGTGGTTTGTTTACTATGTTGTGTGCATCTTTTCGGTGTTTGCTTCTTCGGGTTGGTTCCGGTTACGTCATGTTTGTGAGGACCCGTTCGTCTACATCCGTTTGTCTTCTTCATGGACTCGTTCTTCTTCCTTGCGGGATCTCAGGCAAGATGACCATACCCTAGAAATCACTTCTATCTTTGCTTGCTAGATGCTCGCTCTTTTGCTATGCCTATGCTATGATACCTACCACTTGCTTATCATGCCTCCCATATTTGTTGACCAAGCCTCTAACCCCCCTTGTCCTAGCAAACCGTTGATTGTCTATGTTACCGCTTTGCTCAGCCCCTCTTATAGCGTTGTTAGTTGCAGGGGAAGATTGAAGTTTGTTCCTTGTTGGAACATCGAGATGTTGTTCCTTGTTGGAACATGTTTACTTGTTGGGATATCACAATATCTCTTATTTAATTAAAGCATCTATATACTTGGTAAAGGGTGGAAGGCTCGGCCTTATGCCTGGTGTTTTGTTCCACTCTTGCCGCCCTAGTTTCTGTCATATCGGTGTTATGTTCTCGGATTTTGCGTTCCTTACACGGTTGGGTAATAATGGGAACCCCTTGACAGTTCGCCTTGAATAAAACTCCTCCAGCAAGGCCCAACATTGGTTTTACCATTCGCCACCTAGCCTTTTCTTTTCCTTGAGTCGGCCGGCTCAAGGGTCATCTTTATTTAAACCCCCGGGCCAGTGCTCCTCTGAGTGTTGGTCCAACCTGTCAGCCGCCGGTGGCCACCAGGGGCAACTCTGGGCTGGCCTACCGGAAGTTTAGACAATCCGGTGTGCCTTGAGAAAGAGATATGTGCAGCTCCTATTGGGATTTGTCGGCACATTCGGGTGGCTTTGCTGGTCTTGTTTTATCATTGTCGAAATGTCTTGTAACTGGGATTCCGAGTCTGATCGGGTCTTCCCGCTAGAAGGAATATCCTTCGTTGACCATGAGAGCTTGTGATGGGCTAAGTTGGGACACCCCTGCAGGGTTATGAACTTTTGAAAGCCGTGCACGCGGTTATGGACAGACAGAATTTGTTAATGTCCGGTTGTAGAAAACCTGAAGTTGACCTTAATTAAAATACATCAACTGCATGTGTAACCGTGATGGTCTCTTTCCGGCGGAGTCCGGGAAGTGAACACGGTGTTGGATTTATGCTTGACGTAGGTTGTTCTAGGATCACTTCTTGATCATAGTTGTTCGACCGTGCTTTTGCCTTCTCTTCTCGCTCTCATTTGCGTATGTTAGCCACCATATATGCTAGTCGCTTGCTGCAGCTCCACCTCATACCTTTTACCTTACCCGTAAGCTTAAATAGTCTTAATCGCGAGGGTGTGAGATTGCTGAGTCCCCGTGACTCACAGATACTTCCAAAACCAGTTTGCAGGTGCCGATGTTACCGAGCAGGTGATGCAACTAAGCTCAAGGAGGATCTCAATGAAGATATTGTCCGTTGTGTTATTCAGTTTCCAGTTGATCAGTAGTGGAGCCCAGTCGAGACGATCGGGGATCTGTGTAGCATTTGGGGTAGTCTTCTTTTATTTTGGTTCCGTAATCGGACCTTGATTGTATCTGGTTGATGTAATGCTTTATTCATGTAATTGTGTGAAGTGGCGATTCTAAGCCAACTATGTATCTCTTTCCCTTATGTATTACATGGGTTGTGTGAAGATTACCTCACTTGCGACATTGCTTTCAATGCGGTTATGCCTCTAAGTCGTGCTTCGACACGTGGGAGATATAGCCGTGTCGAGGGTGTTACAGTTACACATTTGTCCCTATTTAAAATATTAGCCTACATCAATTTTGGACGAGGAGAGTTTGTTTTGCCGCCCACCATGGATGAATGGGGAAATTGATGGAGAGGCACATGTCTTTCAGACGAGCTTGAATCAAATGTGTTTTTCCACCCACGTTTGGCGCCCGCCGTGTCTGAATGGGCTCAGGGGCCGTCATGTCACGTCTGATTGAAGTTACTAGTCTACCCCTATCAACAGCAGTGTAAATCCGGTTGATAAGGATGTCAAGTGTCAGGGGTAGACAGTAGTTTCCATCTCGCAAACACTTGCTTCGGGCAGCCCACCAATGATTGTGGGTGTTTAGCTGCTTCGTTCAAAACTTGGGAGAATTAGCATTCACATTTGCCCTGGGCCCTGACAACTAAATCCAAATCCAGTTTCTATTCGATTATGAATATCCACAGATAATTCTATGTTTTGTTATTTATTTCTTCAAAACCACAACAAAGATTTATTCCACCTTTATATATGATTATGATTTAGAAATGTCGTGATCTTCGAATTCAGTAGGTTGGATACACTTTGAGTCAAACAGTTATTTCATCCAATACAATATGCTCACATGAAAAACATTTCACCTTATGTCAATCATACAAGTACTGAGGATTACTTCACCTAAAAAATTTGGATCATTACAACACCTGGACAACATAGGGGGTCTTACAACATAATCCATTCAGAGACATGACACAACATGCAAGTATAATAATCTAATGACAAATTCAACTGCTATCTAAAGAAGAACTGGGATTACCCTGGGCATTAGATAGCAGAAGCAGCAGGACCTCCTCCGTCTTCAAATGCAACATTCTTACTTCCTCCAATTCTTGGGTTGCTTGCATAATGCGTGCAGCTAATTGCATAATTTCCAGCTTCAAGATCGAGATTACCTCATTCATGGTAGCCACACCATCTCTTTCTTCCTCTAGTAGAGCCTCAAGAACTATAATATATGTGCTCAGACTTCTCTCCGGCGGTGTTGCCTCTGAACTACTACCATCTGGTAACATGGATGGTGTACTGCTTCCACAAATAGATTCTGGGGTTGTACATTGTGTCCTAGTGTGAACGGCATCCTGAAAGGTTTTCGCTGGACATAAGTAAGAGATAGTTATCGCATGATCCAGGCAGTAATCTTACATGGTAAATGACATACGAATTATTGCTGAGCATGGCAAGCTATATTTAAATGGTTTGAAGCAGCATCAGCCGAAAAGAAATTAAAATGGTAAGATGAAACTAGGGATGTAAGTGGCAAATAAACGACATCCGCCAGTCCCATCTAGTTAGTTTTTGCTAGCTCCCTGGTTCACTTTCCTCAAAAAACAAAAACTCTTTTGAACTATCATACCACTAGTGGACTTTAATTGGGATTAAACGGGACCTAGTTGACATCCCTATTTGAAAGGGAGTGAACCACCGCTATATTTAAGTTGCCAAGGCATCTAAGCAGTAGAAATAATATGAGAAAGCACTTAATAGTGTGGCCTCATATAAACTACGAAGACAGTCTTGTGATGAAGTTCAGAGGAAAAGTTAAGGACTCAAATGAACTAGGCATGCATTTCTTTACGATAGTACACCAGGCACTGCTGACATATTGGCCAACTCAGGTATAGCATAACAAGTAACAAACAAGCATTCGAATCAAGCAATACAGCAAAGCAGACACCTGAACTATTTGTTATTCTATAGGATTACAGGTTGAGGGCACAAGCCAAGAAAGCTGCCCACACGCATTACATTTCACATGTACTAAAACACACTGGCTTACCATATGTTGCTGTGAAGCCTCGCTGCTGTTGCAATGTTCTTTGAAGATATCGTCAGCATCTCGTGGTTGCAAATCTATTTGTTCTAGTTTATTCTGCACCCTCTGTTTAGGTAAAATTAATTTTAATCGCATGCACTGGTTCGAATTGATCATCAATGGTTCATCTAGACTAATGAAAGAAGGGTGTGTGCATACACGAAAATACATCTGCTTCCCTCTATTTTTATGCTTGTTCGAGGTGCCAACCCCAAAAGTACAAATATTTTTCTTGATGGAGTTGGCAGCTCCATAATTAATAGAAGCATCAAATTAGTCATGCAACTTGGGAAGATCAAGAACACACAAAAAAGTAATGAACAGAGGCTCGTAGCAGTGATGTAATAGCTAGCATCAGAAAATGTAGGGTAAAACAAACAAAAACATAACGCCCTCGATGCGGCAATATCTCCCACGTGTTGAAGCACGACTTAGAGGCATAACCGCATTGAAAGCAATGTCGCAAGTGAGGTAATCTTCAAACAACCCATGTAATACAATAAGGGAAAAGATACATAGTTGGCTTACAATCGCCACTTCACACAAATACATGAATAAAGCATTACATCATCCAAATACAATCAGGGCCCGACTACGGAGCCAAAATAAAAGAAGACTACCCCAAATGCTACACAGATCCCCGATCGACCCCAACTGGGCTCCACTACTGATCATCTAGAACGAAACAACACAAAGGGCAAGATCTTCATTGAGCTCCTCCTTGAGCTTGGTTGCGTCATCTGCACGGTTGAACGGCACCTGCAAGCTAGTTTTGGAAGTATCTGTAGTCACGGGGACTCAGCAATCTCACACCCTCGCGATCAAGACTATTTAAGCTTATGGGTAAGGTAAAAGGTATGAGGTGGAGCTGCAGCAAGCGACTAGCATATATGGTGGCTAACATACGCAAATGAGAGCGAGAAGAGAAGGCAAAGCACGGTCGATAAAAGTATGATCAAGAAGTGATCCTAGAACAACCTACGTCAAGCATAACTCCAACACCGTCTTCACTTCCCGGACTCCGCCGAGAAGAGACCATCACGGTTACACACGCGGTTGGTGTATTTTAATTAAGATCAACTTCAGGTTTTCTACAACCGGACATTAACAAATTCCCATCTGCCCATAACCGCGGGCACGGCTTTCGAAAGATCATATCCTTGCAGGGGTGTCCCAACTTAGCCCATCACAAGCTCTCACGGTCAACGAAGGATACTCCTTCTAGCGGGAAGACCCGATCAGGCTCGGAATCCCGGTTACAAGACATTTCGACAGGTAAAACAAGACCAGCAAGACCGCCCAATGCGCCGACATCCTGATAGGAGCTGCACATATCTCGTTCTCAGGGCAACACCGAATGAGCTATCCGTACAACTAAAACAAGCCCTCAAGTTTCCCCGAGGTGGCGCTGCAAAGGACTCTAGTTCGGACCAACACTTAGACAAGCACTGGCCCGGGGGGGGGAGTTAAAATAAAGATGACCCTCGGGATGCGTGACTCCCAAGGGAAAAAGGCTAGGTGGCGAATGGTAGAACCAAGGTTGGGCCTTGCTGGAGGAGTTTTATTCAAGGCGAACTGTCAAGGGGTTCCCATTATAACCCAACCGCATAAGGAACGCAAAATCCGGGAACATAACACCGATATGACGGAAACTAGGGCGGCAAGAGTGGAACAAAACACCAGGCATAAGGCCGAGCCTTCCACCCTTTACCAAGTATATAGATGCATTAATTAAATAAGAGATATTGTGATATCCCAACAAGTAAACATATTCCAACAAGGAACAACATCTCCATGTTCCAACAAGGAACAAACTTCAATCTTCACCTGCAACTAACAATGCTATAAGAGGGGCTGAGCAAAGCGGTAACATAGCCAAACAACGGTTTGCTAGGACAAGGTGGGTTAGAGGCTTGGTTCAACAGTATGGGTGGCATGATAAGCAAGTGGTAGGTATCGCAGCATAGGCATAGAAAAAGAGCGAGCAACTAAGCAAGCAAAGATAGATGTGATTTCAAGGGTATGGTCATCTTGCCTGAAATCCCGCAAGGAAGAAGAACGAGCCCATGAAGAAGATAAACGGACGTAGTCGAACGGATCCTGACACACCCGACGTTATTGGAACCAACCCGAAGAAGCAACACCGGAAATAAGCAAACAATCATGGTAAACAACCACCACATAATCATGGCATGATGCACATCCAAGCATGATGCATGTTCGGTTTAAAGAAGCATGGCATGGCAATATGCACAAGCAATCCTACAAATTAAGTGGAGCTCAATATGCAACTCCGTTGCATATTGATGAAACACCACGTGACTTATTTAGTACGATCTTGTTTATGTACCCAACAATATTAAATGTTGTTAACCATGGCAAGAGGAGAAGCAAAAGTAAACTACACAATCTAAGCAATTTAAATGGGGCCGGAACCATCAAACAACAATCCGGTAAATCCCCATATGCATTAGTAATTTAAAAGCAAACAACAATTTAAACATTTTAATTGTTGTTATTATGATGCGGATGACATGGACAAGTTTTATGCAATTTTAATTTAAAGTTGACATGAGCATAATATGGAGCATTTGTCATCATGGCGGAAAGAAAGGGTGCCACGGCGACGATAACGGAAACGGTGCCACGGCAACGTTCCGGTTCCGGAAACTCGATTGAGATGCCGGTGGAAAAGAACAAGTGTGATGGGAGCATTTCATGCGATGAACGGTGGGGTGCTCCCGGATACCGGGTTTCCCATGGGTCAACGGCATGGCAACCGAGGAGGAACGTGCAATGACAACTCAGACACGGTTCGAACATGAGCATCTCATACAACATGCATTCATTCTCGGAAGGTCGTTTCGGTGGTATACCTTCGAAGCATGTGTTTCTGGCGGAACGAGTTCGTAGAGGGAAGTAGACGTTCTCGCAACGGCGGTAGTGGGAGTAGTACTTCACGCGGCGGTAGTTGAACTTGACGATACCGTTACACGGGTCTTCGGCAATGGTAGTGGTACCCATTTTGTAGTCGTGCACATTCCGTAGATGTTCGAGGTCATGGCGAGGATCCTGACGTCTATGGAGTCTTTGAGGGTCGACGGTAGTGGTACTCGGGTCGTCGGCGACGGTAGTTGTTCTATGCATCGGGTGTCAAGGTACTTGCCGAGGTACTTGCCATTCTTAGCGGGTCCGAAAACGGTGGTAGATGAACAAGACACATCGTCGTGGTACTTGGCAAAAATCTCAAAGAAGATGCCTGACGGTCCCGGTTACGATCGTGTGAACATTCAGTGAAGGCGAACTTTCGGACTTGCCGAACTGAAGGGGTACTTGGCGGTTTTAGGATTCTGAAGAAGGCGGTACAGGTACTTGGCACTCCGGTTCTTGCGGGGTAGTCGAACTCGACGAATCCGAAGGGGTACTTAGTGAAACCGCGTAGTTGTACACCTGTTGAAGTAGTGGAACTCCGATGTCGACGATTGTTGAACTTGGAGGGCCATCGGTAGTCTCCTGACTTGGGTCTCTCTGTACACGCTTTGAAAGGTTCGGGGGTTCTCGGTGGTGGCCAGAGTCTTCCTGATGGCGCCATGCTGGTCTAGCAGCTGCAGCAACAAGGGTGTCGAGGACCATGGGTGCAGAGGAGATGGAGAGGAGGCCGGTTCAGCGGTGAGGAGGATGCAGGGGAGGCCCGGGCAGTGCATGGGGCTGATGTTGCTGCTCCGGCAAGCAGGCAGCGGGTCGAGGCGCTCGGGATCCCGCGTCCAGATCGAGCGGGGCAAGGGAGCTGCGGGACAGCATGGAGGTCGAGGAAGATGAGCTCGAGGCGGCGCTGGAGCATGGTGGCGCGGCGGCCAGACGAAGTAGGGAGACTCGATGGAGGTCGCCGGCGCGGAGAAGTCACATACGGGGTGCGGGCGGTGGCTTCAGGGCGCGCAAGGCTCCTGGCATGGAGACGGCGAGGCAGCGACGGTGGAGGCGCTGGCTGCAGGAGAGCGGTCGGAGACGCGGCGCTCCGGGTTGCCGGCGCGAGGAGAGAAGGGCGATGGGTGTGGCTTTAGGGACTTGGTGCGGCGGCCTTGCTGGAGACGGGGAGGAGGCGAGATGGCATGGCAGCGGCCTCACCAGAGTGGAGAAGGCGGCTCCATGGGATGGCTCTCGGGGTAGGAGGTGCGGCGCACGAGGAGGACGAAGGGGGAAGGGAAGACAGCGAGAGAGGGAGGAATCGAGAGGGAGATGGATCGGGCAGCGCACTCGCTGTCTCCTGGCGGCACGAGGGAGACCGAGAGGAGGGGGTTGCGCGAGGGGCTCGGGCTAGGTTTAGGTGGGAGTGGGGCGGCCGGGCCTTAGGAGAGGAATGGGTCGGCGCTGGCTGAGCTAATGGGCCGGCCGGGTGGCCGAGGCCCAGGTAGCTGCTGCTGCTGCTTTTCTATTTCTTTTCTATTTCTTCAGACAGAAATACAAAAAGGAAAAGCATGGGGAAAAGGAGAGGAGCTAGAGAAATATAAAAATATATTCATGATCCTGAAAATGTGCTCTATTTAACAAAATTGGTTTGGAGATTTTAAAGGAAGTAAAAATAATTCAAGTTTGAATTAAATTTAAACTTGAACCATTTTAAACCCTAACCAAAACAATTTCAAAAGAGATGAAATTTGACAGAGAGGCTAGGTGCATGGTGTTAGAATATTGAGGCAAAGATGAACATTAAAAGAGAAGGGAACGTGACACTTGCCAAAAGAAGGAAGTGGAGGGAAGGAGAAGGTGATGAAGCAAGAATCATGCATGGAACATGCAACAACTTAATATGTATGAAAAACACACAATGCACATGATGACATGAAAGATGCAACACGCAAGCAAATGACAAGGCAACAACAGCGAATAACTGGCGGACACCTGGCATATCGGTCTCGGGGCGTTACAGAGGCCCTGTAGTTATCTCCTCCTCGCCAGTTCCCCTCCCCCCGAAGAGAAGACAGGTCATCGCTGCTCCCATGGATTCGCCAGGTGGTTCTCCTGCTCGTAGGGGCTGGGAGACCTTGGACGATGATCCTCTGGGAGAAATCGCATGCCGCTTCGACGTCCTCACCACCGCAAGACTCGGTCCTTCCTGCACCAACTTATTCAAGACGGTGCTTAAAAAGGCTTAGGAAAGGCCATGCTTGTTGGTCTTCCATGCGTCCTCGAGGAGAAGGTTCTTCTATCGGACAATCCTTCGAACAGTCCACCGCTCCCTGGCCATGGTTGGACGTTGACTCCGCTAGAGTTGCCGACATTGAGAGGTAGTCGGATTTTGTCCGCTGAGAAGGTCAGTAATCGAGTTTGATCATGTAGTACTTAGTTATTCTATTTCCATCCCATAATTTCTCCGCTGCCCACCGTCTTACATATAGGTCTGGGTCGGTGCCGACAAAGATTGGCTTGCATACCTCTGGCCAGATACCACCATCATTTTGCACAACATCCACAGCAGTGCGGCCGTTCGGGTAGACCCCTTCTCCACCACTGGGATCGGCCTTTCAGACTGGCTGGGCTTGAATATGTATGATGATGCCTACATGAGATTGAAGAAGATAGCAATTGCGGACCAGCAACCTCTCGAGCACTGCGTTGGTTTTCCCTTGAAGAGGAAAGGGTGATGCAGGAAAGTAGCATAAGTATTTCCCTCAGTTTTTGGGAACCAAGGTATCAATCCAGTAGGAGATCACGCTCAAGTCCCACGCACCTACACAAACAAATAAGAACCATGCAACCAATGCGATAAAGGGGTTGTCAAGCCCTTCACAGTCACTTACGAGAGTGAGATCTGATAGATATGATAAGATAATATTTTTGGTATTTTTATGATAAGGATGCAAAGTAAAATATAAGGAAAAAATAAATAACTAAGTATTGGAAGATTAGTATGATGAAAGATAGACCCGGGGGCCATAGGTTTCACTAGCGGCTTCTCTCAAGAGCATAAGTATTACGGTGGGTAAACGAATTACTGTCGAGCAATTGATAGAATTGAGCATAGTTATGAGAATATCTAGGTATGATCATGTATATAGGCATCACATCCAAGAAAAGTAGACCGAAACGATTCTGCATCTACTACTATTACTCCACACATCGACCGCTATCCAGCATGCATCTAGAGTATTAAGTTCATAAGAACAGAGTAATGCTTTAAGGAATATGACATGATGTAGATGGATAAACTCATGCAATATGATATAAACCCCATCTTTTTATCCTCGATGGCAACAATACAATACGTGTCGGTTCCCTTTTTGTCACTGGGATCGAGCACCGCAAGATTGAACCCAAAGCTAAGCACTTCTCCCATTGCAAGAAAAATCAATCTAGTAGGACAAACCAAACTAATAATTCGAAGAGACTTGAAAAGATAAACCAATCATACATAAAAGTATTCAGAGGAGAATCAAATATTGTTCATAGATAATCTGGATCATAAACCCACAATTCATCGGATCTCGACAAACACACCGCAAAAGAAGATTACATCGAATAGATCTCCAAGAAGATCGAGGAGAACTTTGTATTGATATCCAAAGAGAGAGAAGAAGCCATCTAGCTAATAACTATGGAGTCGTAGGTCTGAAGTAAACTACCCACACATCACCGGAGAGGCCATGGAATTGATGTAGAGGCCCTCCATGATCAAGGCCCCCTCTGGCGGAGCTCCTGAAAAGGCCCCAAGATGGGATCTGGAATTAGGTTTTCATGGTGCTCCTGGATGTTTGGGGGTACATGGACTTATATAGGAGGAAGAAGTACGTCGGTGGAGCAACGGAGGGCCCACGAGGGTGGAGGGCGCACCCCCTGCCTCGTTCCTTCCTCCCTTGTTTCTTGACGCAAACTCCAAGTCTCTTGGATCACGTTTGTGGAGAAAATCGTGTTCCCGAAGGTTTTCATTCCGTTTGGACTTTGTTTGATATTCGTTTTCTTCGAAACCCTAAAATAGGAAAAAAAATAGCAATTTGGGCTGGGCCTCCGGTTAGTAGGTTAATCCAAAACATGATATAAAAGTGTAAAATAAAGCCCATTAACATCCAAAATAGATAATATAATAGCATGGAGCAATCAAAAAATATAGATACGTTGGAGACGTATCAAGCATCCCCAAGCTTAATTCCTGCTCGTCCTCGAGTAGGTAAATGATGAAAGAAGAATTTTTGATGTGGAATGTTTTCTAACATATTTCTCAATGTAATTTTTCTTTATTGTGGCATGAATGTTCAGATCCGAAAGATTCAAGATAAAAGTTTAATATTGACATAGAAATAATAATACTTCAAGCATACAAACTAAGCAATTATGTCTTCTCAAAATAACATGGCCAAAGAAAGTTATCCCTACAAAATCATATAGTCTGGCTATGCTCTATCTTCACCACACAAAATATTTTAATCATGCACAACCCCGATGACAAGCCAAGAAATTGTTTCATACTTTTGATGTTCTCGAACTTTTTCAATCTTCACGCAATATGTGAGCGTGAACCATGGATATAGCACTCTGGTGGTTGTGGAGAAGACAGAAAGGAGAAGATAGTCTCACATCAACTAGGCATATCAACGGGCTATGGATACGCCCATTAATAGATATCAATGTGAGTGAGTAGGGATTGCCATGCACCGGATGAACTACATCTATAAGTATATGATAACTCAACAAAAGAAACTAAGTGGGTGTGCATCCAACTTGCTTGCTCATGAAGACCTAGGGCATTTTGAGGAAGCCCATCATTGGAATATACAAGCCAAGTTCTATAATGAAAAATTCCCACTAGTATATGAAAGTGATAACAAAGGAGACTCTCTATTATGAAGATCATGGTGCTACTTTGATGCACAAGTGTGGAAAAAGGATAGTAGCATTGTCCCTTCTCTCTTTTTCTCTCATTTTTTCCAAATTGGGCCTCCTTTTTTTTCTTTTTGGCCTCTTTTCTTTCTTTTTTTCGTCCGGAGTCTCATCCCGACTTGTGGGGGAATCATAGTCTCCATTATCCTTTCCTCACTTGGGAAAATGCTCTAATAATGATGATCATCACACTTTATTCACTTACAACTCAATACTTAGAACAAAATATGACTCTATGTGAATGCCTCCGGCGGTGTACCGGGATGTGCAATGATGCATGAGTGACATGTATGAAGAATTATGAACGGTGGCTTTGCCACAAATACGATGTCAACTACATGATCATGCAAGTAATATGACAATGATGAAGCGTGTCATAATAACGGAACGGTGGAAAGTTGCATGGCAATATATCTCGGAGTGGCTATGGAAATGCCATAATAGGTAGGTATGGTGTCTGTTTTGAGGAAGGTATATGGTGGGTTTATGGTACCGGCGAAAGTTGCGCGATACTAGAGAGGCTAGCAATGGTGGAAGGGTGAGAGTGCGTATAATCCATGGAATCAACATTAGTCATAAAGAACTCACATACTTATTGCAAAAATCTATTAGTTATCGAAACAAAGTATTACGCGCATGCTCCTAGGGGGATTGATTGGTTGGAAAAGACCATCGCTCGTCCCCGACCGCCACTCATAAGGAAGACAATCAATAAATAAATCATTGTAACACCCTCGATGCGGCTATATCTCCCACATGTTGAAGCACTACTTAGAGGCATAACCGCATTGAAAGCAATGTCGCAAGGGAGGTAATCTTCACACAACCCATGAAATACAATAGGGGAAAAAGATACATAGTTGGCTTACACTCGCCACTTCACACAATTACATGAATAAAACATTACATCATCCAGATACAATCAAGGTCCGACTACGGAACCAAAATAAAAGAAGAAACCCAAATGCGACAAGGTCCCCGATCGACCCCAACTGGGCTCCACTATTGATCAACTAGAACGAAACAATCCAAAGGACAAGATCTTCAACGAGCTCCTCCTTGAGCTTGGTTGTGTCATCTTCACGGACTCAACGGCACCTGCAAACTGGTTTTGGATGTAACTGTGAGCCACGGGGACTCAGCAATCTCGCACGCTCACGATCAAGACTATTTAAGCTTATGGGTAAGGTAGAGGTATGATGTGGAGCTGCAGCAAGCGACTAGCATATATGGTGGCTAACATACGCAAATGAGAGTGAGAAGAGAAGGCAAAGGACGGTCGATAAAAGTATGATCAAGAAGTGATCCTATAGCAACCTACGTCAAACATAACTCCAACACCGTGTTCACTTCCCGGACTCCGCCGAGAAGAGACCATCACGGTTACACACGCGGTTGATGTATTTTAATTAAGGTCAACTTTAGGTTTTCTACAACCGGACGTTAACAAATTCCCATCTTCCCATAACCGCGGGCACGGCTTTCGAAAGTTCAAATCCCTGCAGGGGTGTCCCAACTTAGCCCATCACAAGCTCTCACGGCCAACAAAGGAATAGACCTCCTCCCGAGACATTCCGATCATACTCGGTATCCCGGTTCTACAAGACATTTCGACAGGGTAAAACTAAACCAGCAACACCGCCCGAATGTGCCGACAAATCCCGATAGGAGCTGCACATATCTCTTTCTCAGGGCACACTCAGATTGTACAAACTTCCGGTAGGCCAGCCCAGAGTTGCCCCTGGTGGCCACCGGCGGCTGACAGTTTGGACCAACACTCAGAGGAGCACTGGCCCGGGGGGGTTAAAATAATGATGACCCTCGAGAGCGCGACTCCCAAGGGAAAAGAAAAGGCTAGGTGGAAAATGGTAAAACCAATGTTGGGCATTGCTGGAGGAGTTTTACTCAAGGCAAACTGTCAAGGGGTTCCCATAATAGCCCAACCGCGTAAGGAAACGCAAAATCCGGGAACATAACACCGATATGACGGAAACTAGGGCGGCAAGAGTGGAACAAAACACCAGGCATAAGGCCGAGCCTTCCACCCTTTACCAAGTATATAGATGCATTAATTAAATAAGATATATTGTGATATCCCAACAAGTAAACATGTTCCAACAACGAACAACATCTCCATGTTCCCACAAGGAACAAACTTCAATCTTCACCTTCAACTAACAATGCTATAAGAGGGGCTGAGCAAAGCGGTAACATAGCCAAACAACGGTTTGCTAGGACAAGGTGTGTTAGAGGCTTGGTTTAACAATATGGGAGGCATGATAAGCAAGTGGTAGGTATCGCAGCATAGGCATAGAAAAAGAGCGAGCAGCTAGCATAGCAAAGATAGTAGTGATTTCGGGGGTATGATCATCTTGCCTGAAATCCCGCAAGGAAGAAGAACGAGTCCATGAAGAACACAAACGGATGTGGACGAATGGGTCCTCACAAACGCGACGTTAACGGAACCAACCCGAAGAAGCAAACACCGGAAAGAAGCACACAACATAGTAAACAACAAACACATGAACATGGTATGATATGCGGGATGCGGGATGCGATGCATATGCAAGAATTGACAAGGAATGCATGAACCTGGCTCAACATGGAAATCCAAGTGTGCCACTAGAAAGGTGATATGAAATCGCTTGAAAATGATATAAAGATCACCGGAATCGGAGTTACGGTTTGGAAATGGCAAGCGATTCAAATATGACCACATTCTACGATTTACAGCAAGTAGCCATCTAAATGCAACAAGATGAACATGCTACAGCACTCAAACATGACAACAAAATACATGGCAGGGATGCATTCAAGATGCTTAACAAAAGTCTAGCACTGAGCTATGGCCAATTCATCCATTAACATGTTCAAACAAGCATGGCAAAAATGCATTTGGCAAACAGATCTCAGACTTAGTGAAATTAACACTTGTCTGGAATTTCAGATCAGATAGCACTCTTTGGAGCAACAAAACTACATGCTACAAGACCTGAATGTGGAAAAGTAAAGCATGGCATGGAGCTACTCAAAGAGCTTAACAAAAGTCCCTTAGTGACCTTGAGCCAAAAGGGATCAGAAAATAAATTTGCAAGCATGTGAACATGGCAAAAACATAATCAGTTCTCAGACTTAGTGAAAACTGGAGCATGCTGAAAACAGATATCAAGTAGGCATATTAATGAGCTCGATGCAGTCACTACAGAGCAAGTCATGACAAGCTAAGCATACACCCATCGAGAATACACAAAATACAAGCTAGACATGGCAAGAACAATAACATAGCATGCACGGATCAACTACAACATCCTCGGCAAAATCGCTAACAAGTAGACAATCTGCCCAGATTCACGAAGTAGCAAAGTAGAGCTTGATTGACTCAAGTTAGGGTGCTCCATAATTGCAAACAAAGACATGGATGGATAGAGCAATACAAGATTAACAAAACATCCTTACTTATCATCCTCAAAAGAGGCACAGATCACTAGGAAACAACATGAACATATGGCCATATGAGATAAACAGATCAAGGACTTAGTGGAAATGCTAAGTCCCTGAAACAGCATTACCAAGTGCCTCACTTTGCAAGCTTGTGCTAGTCACCACACACATCACAAAAATACATGGGTTGCACCTCTGGAAAGATGGCAAAACCCTTAACAAAACATATGTAGAGCTCATGGGCATATCATGCACACAATAATCATGGCAAAAATGACAAATAGCTAAATGGAGCAGCAGATCTGACAAATAACTCAAATAGCATTCTTCTAACAGCATTTCGGCCATCAAGATTAACATAAATGAAAATGATGCAATGGAATGAAATGATCTAATCTCTGAGGCGAACATTTTGATATGCTAAATGCCCAAAACGGATCAACGGATGCAAAGTTACAGCACGATGAAGATGGGCATATGAAACATGGAAATTTCAGGGACTTACGGAAAAATCAACCTCTCTCAGATCTCAGATCTAGGGTTCCGTGGCACAAACATCGAGGATTGCCGGAAGAGTCACCAAAGACAGGGGAGGCGGTGGCTGGAGCAGTGAGGGAGAGGAAGGAGCTCGCCGGAGGGGGAGCTCAGCGCTGGATCCGTCACCGGAGAGGAGTGGGGGCGGCGGCCTGGCGCGGTCGCGGCGCGGGCACGGAGCACATGGCGGTGGCGGCGGGGCCGAAGCAACGGCGATGCGGCACGGTGGCCAATGCGCCGGTGACGAGACGGCAGGCGGCGAAGCGAGGATGGAGCGGCGGCTGCCTCGCGCGGATGGCGCGGCCTCGCCGGACGGAGGCGCGGGCGATTCAGGCCCCGCGGGCCCGCGGCGGCGGAGGAGAGAGGAGGGCGCGGCTCTGACAGGTGGCGCGCGCGGAGTGGCGGGGAGCGGCGGCGGGGCGACGTGGCAGCTCCGGATTGGTCCGGGTGAGGTGGCGGCGGCGGTGGACATTGTCCGGCGCGGTGGAGAAGTGTCCGGCGGCGCGGTGGAGAAGGGGCTAGGGTTTCGTCCGCGAAAATGAACGGGGTGCACGTATTTATAGGTAGAGGGAGCTAGGAGAGTCCAGATGAGGTGCGGTTTTCGGCCACGCGATCGTGATCGAACGACCGATAGGATGGAAGGGTCTTAGGTGGGTTTTGGGCCAAATTGGAAGGGTGTTGGCCTGCAACACACACGAGGCCTTTTCGGTCCCTCGGTTAACCGTTGGAGCATCAAACGAAGTCCAAATAGTACGAAACTTGACAGGCGGTCTACCGGTAGTTAACCAAGGCCGCATGGCAAGTCTCAGTCCAATCCGGAAATGTTTAATCCCCACACATGAGAAGAAGACAGAAATGACCACCGGAGGAGAACGAAGCACCGGAATGCAAAACTGACAACGGGGAAAATGCTCAGATGCATGAGACGAACACGTATGCAAATGAAATGCACATGATGACATGACATGCAATGTATGACACGCAAGCAATGACATGGCGACAACAGCTAATAAGTGGAGGACACGTGGCACATCAGTCTCGGGGCGTTACAACACTCCACTACTACGAGAGGATCTCGTCCCGAGATCTAGAATGGCACCGGGGGAAAACAGAAGAGAAAGAGAAGGGGCAAAAACTAAGTTGCTTCTTTGAACAATGAGTGAAACCAAAGAACCTTGAAAGGTTGAGCAATTTCGAGAAAACAATACAACGAAGATGAACGAAGTATAAGGCACTCTGTTAGGAAAGAGGAACGAGGAAGAAGAAAGTTGAAAACGCTCCGGTTGAAAAAAG